>NC_142491.1:2470804-2770804 GCF_965113065.1 Corylus avellana
TTTATTTTAGTTTTGCGCCCCGCCCCCGCCCCCCCCCCCCCCCCCCCCAAAAAAAAAATAATAATAATAATAATAATAATATTTGATTTGAGACTCTAGTTGAATATGTGAAAGAAAAAATTAAATGGTTTGACTTCTTTGAGTGGCTTCTAACCAACAATCAGTTTTTTTAGCACTTATTTTTCGTCATTTAGGTTTACAATATTTGTTTTGACATCATAAGTTCAATGGTTTAATCACTTATGATTGCACCATTGTTTGACTAAACTCTTAGCATTATTATTATTTAGGGCTTCATGGGATTGTTAGGAAAAATAGTTCATGATCAAAGGTACCATTTTTCTTGGATCCTATAGATCGTGTTTAGTTTATTAAGCTAGTTTTTTTTTTTTTTTCTAAGCTATTTTGGTAGTTATTTATGTTATTGTGTATTTGTGATATCATGAGATTAGATGTAAGACTTATATGCTTTTATTTTATACAAAAGTGCACAAACACACATATAAAGAGATTATGTGTATCTATGTGCTTTTGTATTTATATAAGTTCGTCCATTCCCCTAACAAAAAAGAAAAAGAAAAATTGTCTTCCCACACCACAAATATGAGTTCTGCCCCTGCTTACCTTATATACTCGCTCAAATCCTTAGACATTTCAAGTTCTTGCTATAACGAAACATAGTTTATCAATACGCATAGTACTAGAGAACACATAAGGTCTTAACCGAGAAGCAAACTAGCTAGAAGGCTACAAAACCCTAATTTTACTCATTTTGAACAATGTTCGAACGTTCTAGCTTATGGTCAAACATTCGGACTCGAGGACAAAGGTTCAGTCATAATGCAAGGAATGTTTGGTTAGGATGCCAAAATGCATGTAAAGCTCCTATATTCAAATCATTACGTAACAAATCTCATTCTAGGCTCTTAATACGTTCATACAAAGATAGCAAATTATAATATCATGCAAGCTTAAGAAAACAAGAGGTATTTTTTAAGACGTTTGAAATCTTTTTTTGCTTTTTAAAGAGAATAATAACACAAACTCATCATGGCACTCTAAAACTTTGTGAGAAGCATGAAAATCATAAGATCAATATGAAAACTAACTTAGCACAGAGGGGTTTACCTTAGAGATGGCAACCTTCTTCAAAATCTTCTCCTTGTCTCTCTAAAATATCTTCTCACTATAGGACTAGGGTTTTTGGTATAGATGTGAAGCCTAGGACGAGGAGGGGTGGTATTTATAGGGGACAGACGTGCATAAAGTTGAAAAGGTGGATAATGGGTTAAAATTGATTTTCAGACTGTCATCGAACATTTGGTACTATGCTCAAATGTTCGGTGTACTATTACTTAGTGGGTCTAGGGTTGCAGGTCGAACATTTGGTGTGGTCCCTAGTCAAACGTTCATGTTAGGAGTTAAGCTTGAATGTTCGGTGGTCTCCCATCAAATGTTCGACCAAAAACAAAGGTTGCGTTTGTTGGCTGTTTTTCAAATATGAAGTTTCTAAAACACTTTTGCAATTAAGGGATCATTGAGAGATTGTTATACAAAAATGGTTGCTTTTAAGTAGTGGTATTTTCTTTTTCTTTTTAGGGTTTTAATGTTTTGGGGCATCACACATGCCAAGTGGGTCAGAGGTTATACCATCACTGCCACGAGCATTCCTTGGTCATGTAGTTGACATTTTGGTCTTTTATCAAGGAACTGCTCTCGGTTCCCACATATATTAAACTATTAGAACATTTTTTCCCGTGTTGAGGTAACAATTGAAAGTACTTACAAGGAGAGAATAGCTTAGTAAAAGAGTTTGCTGGAGGAGGTTGAGAGATAACTCTGATGTTTAAGTTAGAATGAATCAAACAGAGTAACTTAAAAGAAAAAATAATAATAAAAAAAGGTAATCCACAGGAAACGAAAGTCCCTTTTTACATGATGTTTACTGCATTTTATAGCGGATTTGTCTTAACCATTTGCCCAAAGCGATGCCTTTATTGGAGACTTCCTTGTTGCAGTGTTCCCTACATCCTATGACTCTTCCGTGCAATTGCCTCATGCCAGGAATCATGGGGACAGTTGCTGACGTGCCATAGGAAGGGATCCAGTGTGGTACCATATAGTTGTTCTTGAGTCGGTTGATTGATGGACCAGGTGTCAGATCCACAAGCTCAACAAGTCCCAATCAGACAAGCGGTTGAAAAACTTTGGCATCTATCTAGATTCATCGTTCCTAAATCATTGTGTTGATGCAAAACACATCACCAAAATTACATGTTGTTGTGATACAGGGAACTCAAATAAATAGACGTGGGGATCACTTACCAAGAGTTTTAAAGTCCTTATTTTATGCGTCCTTGTTCATTAGGATTAAAAGTCTTTATTCCTAACAATTAGGAATTCTTCTTCATTAAAGATCATGAGTCTTTATATGTAATAATTATGAATCTTTGTCCGTTAAGGATTAGGAATCCTTATTTAATTCCATTAGAATTTTCAAACCGACAAAAATTTCCTTCAAATCGGAGGAAATATCCTCCAAGTCATGTAAAAGAATACCAAGTGTCTATAATAAACATTTAAAATGCACATTAAATTTAGTCTAAATTAGTAAACTGTTATTAATGAGGTTAAGAATTTAATGTACTTTTTAAATATTTATAAACACTTGACACTATTTTACATGGGTTAGAGAATATTTCCTCCATACCGGTTTGGAGGAAATTTCTATCCTTTTCAAATAATCTTAGGATCAAGACTTTTTTTTTTTTGTCAAATGAGAATATCATTTCATTCATTTAGAATAAGGAAACATTTAGAGCCATAACGCTCTAAACAGAAAGAGCATGTTGCTCTATAGAAACTATATCATAAATACATAAAGGAATCTCTTCCAACCAAATTCGCTCAGAAGGACCACTAAGAGCATTCTTAGCTAGCACATGAGCTGCTCCATTAGCTTCGCGGTTTACATGTTGCACCAACCAGCTCCTACGTGTATTCAAAATCAATCTAGCATCTTCCACAATATGCCCATAGGGAATCCAGTTCTGCTCTGTTTTTTGTAAGGCTTGGACAACTTGTAAAGAATCTCCTTCTAAGATGACTTCTTGTAACCCCACCTCCCTAGCAAACTCCACCGCTTCCAAAGCTGCCATAGCTTCACCAACAACTGGAGCCTGGAATACACTGATACGTTTGCTCTGGGCTGCTATAACATGTCCTTGAACATCACGAGCTATCATGCCAAAGCCCATACATTTATGAATATTGTCTAAAGCCACGTCCCAGTTCATTTTGTAGTAACCAACTGGAGGATTCTTCCACTGCACAACATTCCTTACTACTTGATTCCCTTCTCCCTCCAATGTAACACACAATGCCCCATGATAATCAGATAGCATGGAGTTAGCCTCCTGCACAATTTTACAAGGATGCAGGAATTCACCTCCATGGACAACAGTATTCCGCCTAGCCCATATTCTCTTTGCAGTGAGAGCAAATAAATTTAGATCATGGGTGCTGCATCTCTCCACCAGTCCAGCAAAGATGTCCATAAAAGAATCAGAGAAAACATGACTTTTTTGTAAACTGCAGCAGCTAGCACTCCAAACATCCATCGCCGATGGACATTCCCATAATATATGCACAACAGATTCTGTAGCTCTGCAACAAAAAATACATCCATCCTCCTGAACAATTTTCCTTTTTAAAAGGTTATCTTTGGTAGGAAGTATGTTACTACACGCTCTCCACAAGAAAACCTTCGCTGCGTTTGGGACCTGCAATTGCCAAAGTTTTTTCCACAGAGTCGTATATCCAGAACCACCCGAGCCCTCTCCCATTTGTAATACCTGTCGCTCTTTTTCCATGTGGTACCCGCTTCTCACTGTGAACATACCTGATGTAGTAGCTCTCCAAATTAACTTATCCGGATATCCATATCGACTAATCGGAATATTACAGATAATTTCTGCTTCTTCATTCAAAAAAACCTCATAGATAAGCGTTGTGTTCCAGCCCCCCAAATTCCAGTCTATCAGTGATTCAACTTTTGCATCTACCGCCAACCTCATACATGGAGATTGCACTTCAAACGTAGTGGGGGTGGGCAACCATTTATCACCCCAAATTCGCACCGATTTCCCATCTCCAATACGCCACAATAATCCCTCCGTAAGCACATCCTTAGCTGAAAGGAGGCTTCTCCAAGCATAAGAGGGTCTGCTTCCCAACTTAGCTTTAAGCAGTGAACCCCTAGGAAAATATTTTGCTTTGATGATTTGTCCTGCCAAACTTTCTGGAAACTGAATCAATCTCCAGCATTGTTTTGCAAGTAAAGCTCTATTAAAGACCATAAGATCACGAAAACCCATACCACCCTTATTCTTGGCAAACCCCATTTTCTCCCAATTCATCCAATGAATTTTCTTATCATTATCCTTATGCCCCCACCAAAATTTTTGCATAATACTATTCAACTCCCTACATAAAGTCTTGGGTAAAAGGAAGATGCTCATACTATAAGTTGGGATCGCTTGAATCACTGCTTTCAATAGAATTTCCTTTCCAGCTAGAGATAGAAATTTATTCTTCCAGTTCAATACCCTCTTACGTGCACGATCAATAATATCCCAAAATTCACCAACTCGAGATTTTCCCACCAAAGCTGGCAGCCCCAGATATTTATCATAACGATGTGAAACTGGAATTCCTGTCAGATTAAGAATACATTCCCTTGCCTCCCTACTAGTATTTCTACTAAAAAAGACAGCCGTTTTATCTTTATTAAGTCTTTGCCCGGAAGCCTTCTCATACAAATCAAGCAAATCAGATAAACGTTGCCACTCTGTTTGGGAAGCCTTGCAAAAAATTAAACTGTCATCTGCGAAGAACAAATGATTAAGCCTTGGTCCACCTAAGGATGTGGGAACCCCCTTTAGCTGCCCCAAAACTGCAGCCCGCTGAAATTGACAACTCAAAACCTCCGCACAAAGAAGAAAAAGATAAGGGGAAAGAGGATCCCCTTGTCTTATCCCTCTTGACGGACTAATATGACCCACCGGTTGACCATTAATGATAATGGAATATTTAACCGAAGTAATGCAAGCCATAATCAAACCAACCCATCTAGATGCAAATCCCATCTTTTTCATGACCTCCTCCAAAAACCCCCATTCCACCCGGTCATACGCCTTACTCATATCAAGCTTTAGAGCCATGTACCCTACTCTACCCCACATACGAGAATGCATTGTATGTAAGGTTTCATAGGCAGCTAAGATATTATCAGAAATCAGGCGTCCCGGGATAAACGCACTTTGAGTACCAGAAATAATGTGAGGCAAAATAGTTTTCAACCTATTTGCCAAAACTTTAGACAAAATCTTGTAGAGTACATTGCAAAGACTTATGGGTCGGAATTCTGTGACTCTAGTAGGATTTCGGATTTTAGGAATCAAAGCTATATGCGTAAAATTAACATTCTCCTCAAGAACACCAGAATTAAAAAATTGGAGAGCTGCTTCACATACCTCATCACCTAGCTCTGCCCAATTATCTTGATAAAAACATACCGGTAAACCATCTGGTCCTGGAGACTTCAAAGGAGCCATCTGAGACATAGCTTCACAGATTTCTTCCCTTGTGAACATCCGCAGCAAATTCTCATTCATACCCTCTGTAACACTACTCGGTAATGGCTCCAAACACATATGAATACCTTCGGCGGTAGTAGAGGTAAAAAGGAATGTATAGTACTGAATAAAAGCACCCTCAACCGCATCCGGGTTATTATGAAGTTGGCCTCTTTCATCAAGGATACTACTGATTTTATTAGTCCTTCTTCTCTGTTTAACACTTGCATGAAAAAACTTTGAGTTCTTGTCCCCCTCCTTCAACCAATGCTCCTTAGCTCTTTGTCGCCATTGTAACTCCTCCTGTTCTAGAAGAGCATTAACTTCTTTCTGTACCACTCTGATTTGAGCCAAGTCTGGGAGCCCCTCTACCTCTTGTAGTTTCTGCAGATTTTTAGTTTTACTAACAATAGCTCCCTCTGTGGGTCCTTGCTGCACTTTTCTCCACCTCAAAAGCACCTTCTTACTCTTTTCAATTTTACAGCAAACCTCCCTCCATGTTCTTACCCCTGGAGTTTTAACTCTCCAAACTTTTTTAAGTAAATCACGGGCCTGCTGCTGTTTCCCCCACATAGCTTCATACATAAACCTCCTGTGATGTGAATTCATTCCTCTACTAGTCTTTTGGAACGTGATGAATAATGGAGTATGATCAGAGCACCTACTAGCTAAAACTTCTACCTTCGTCACTGGGAATAAATCCCGCCATTGTACATTAGCTGTGGCACGGTCTAGCCTCTCCTTTATAAATTGTCCCCCAGCCCTCATATTACACCAAGTGTATTTTGAGCCCCAATACCCAAGGTCCTCCAGATTGCATACTTCCAATGTATCATGAAAAACAGACATCTGTCCCCTTGGCTTCGTACCGGCACCAAACTTTTCAGACTCATCCATTATTTCATTAAAATCCCCCACACATAGCCAAGGTATGGGAGAAAAAAACCGGAGATGGCGGAGGAGACTCCAAGCCTCACAACGTTTCCCCACTTCAGGATGACCGTAGAAGCCCGTGAACTTCCAATGTTGACCATTTGACTCTTCTGTGATGTCAGCATTAATATGTCGTCTACTAAAATTTTGTATATCCACCCGAATGTCATCACTCCACAACAACATCAATCCTCCGCTTCGACCGACACTATCAACCACAAACAAATTATCAAACCCCACCTTAGCTTTAACAGTTTCCATTCGATGGGCCATTAGTTTGGTTTCCATAAGGAAAACCATCTTGGGTTTCTTTTCTTTGACCAAACGGCAAAGATCACGAATTGTCCAAGGGTTCCCAAGCCCCCGGCAATTCCAACTCAATATACTCATGGAGATTGGCGGGGCTGTGTGACAGCCTCCGCCAAATTCCTTATACTGACCTCTGGTGCATCCCCCTGCCATTTCCCTTTCTTCCCCAACCTTACCTTCCCCTTCGGACTCACTGAACCATCAGGGATCTCGTTCTGCAATTCATCCTCTCCTACGTAATCTCTGTCTCTTTTGGAAAATGGAATGTCACATATTCTGTCCTGGGAGAGATGTTTCTCTAACAGAGTTGCAACTTCAGAAATAATTGGCCCACTCTGACCCCGGCTGAATGACCCCACCACTTGCTTTCCCTTCTGTTGGACCTTGTGTATTTTCCTGATGGGCCTCTTTTTATTCTCCTTTACCACGTCAACCCCCTGCCTGCTTAACATAGAACCCTTAGTTAGGCCCACCTCCATAGAGAAAAAAGGTGCGGTTCGCTGGACATCCAAGGAAACATTCCCCTTAATTTGGGGAATATCCTGTAACCACTTAGCATCACCCACTTGTATACCATGACTCCTAGACGGTTCCATTCCACGCAGAAGATACTCCCCCTCAGTAGAGAGTATTGGCTCGGACCTACCAGAATTTAACTTCAACTCATGTAAAGGTTCCAAATTATCCGTACATCCCACACTAGCCACATGTCCCAACTGAGAGATCCTTTTCGCTGCAACCACAAATCTAGGAGATGCTGGAGATACGCCCCCAGAGCAGTTATCATAATTCCCACTCCTAGAATCTCGGCATTCTTCATTAACCGCCTCCGAAGCCGGAATAGAGAAATCAACCGGAGCTCCACCATCGGCACTAGCACTACCAGCAGAAATAGTCTCCTGCCTGCCACCATCTCTTTCTGGACATGAATGATCACCCAATTTCAACTTATTGGAATATGTCGCTTCCAGATTTTCAGCACTATAGTCATTATCTCCAATCCGACCAACTCGCCTAATACCGTTCCCATCCTCAGAAGCCAGGAGATAAGACTTACCCAGATCACCACCATCATGATTTGCTCTACCGCCAGCAGAAGACAATTGGCTATCACCATCTTTTCCCAGATAAGAACGCTCCCCCACATGCTCCACACCACCATATCCAGTTGGATATCTACCATGTTCCCTGAATCCAGAAACCAACCCCCTTTCACCATCCCCAAGTAAACGTTTGTAACCATCTGCTCGCAACCACACCCCCCATTTCTTGTCAAATGTTTTATCACCCATACGTCCCACATTAAAATCAGGACAACCCCTTGGGCCATGAAGAATACGACCACAAGTAAAACAGAAAAGAGGCAACTTTTCATATTTAAATGTAACCCAATGCATTTTCCCAGCAACGTGAAGGGATCTCCTTCGCTCAAGCGGTTTTGATAAATCAAGAAGGACCCGAACCCGCAAGAAACTTCCCCATCCAACCCCATCACCGGCTACATCCACATCCCACACCTCGCCCAGAGACTCTCCAATTTTACGTCCTACCCCGCCATTCATACAGACCAAAGGCATATCATGAATTTGAATCCAAAAAGGAGACTTGGAAAAATCGATCTGAGATGGAGGACTACCATCAAATTCATTCAAAATCAAAATATAACGATCAAACAACCACGGTCTTCCTTCAAGCACTCTGCACTTATCTTCTACGATAGAGAACTCAAAGATCCACATATTATCTTTCAATTCTTTAAAGACAATACTTCCCACAATCTTCCATAACCTCCTGATCATCAACTTAAAAGCTTCCTTATTGATTCGCTTTTCCGAACCAATCCTACCAACAATACATCGTGCACCTTTCTCCCTAATATCCTCAATCTCCCCTTCCACTATTGTAATTCCTTCCTTCTCCCCCTCAGTAAGAGATATTCTGTCACACATGATCGCCAATTCCTCCACCATTTCCTGCCCTACTGATTCCGGACTATAACTATCTTGCTATATTCCTCAGCCGATCACCGGTTGAAGACTTTACACTGTCACCTTTAAACTTCCCGAGAGAAACCTAAAGAGCCAGACTTTTCTCTTAGGATCAAGACTTGTAGTTTATTCAAGGGCAACTTGTGGCTTTATTTGGGCATAAGTATGTTTTGGTGAATACAATTTATTCAGATATTTCTATTATTTTTCCAACTTTTGAGTCTCTTGTATCAACTAATTGTCGATACCTTTATTGCAGGTATTTTCACTGAATCAACAAGCTTAAAGAGGGTTTTACTTTCAGTGTTTGTGCGCAAAATCAACAAATTCAAGATCGTTTATCTTTTATTTTTTCTTTTGGGAAAAATAAAATTTGGTCCTAAGTTTTCATGCAATTATTTAGTCCTTCGGTTTTCAATTTCAAAAAATTACAGTTTCAAATAAGTCCGTCCATAAACTTATTGTCTAATTAATTAACGTTGTATCACCTTACTCTCGTTTGACATGCCCTACCGTACATGTCAATAGGTTTAACAACCCAAATCTGGGATTGGATGGGCTATGGAAAGTATTGGGCGTTCAAGTATACAAGTATTGTGCTTTGTGTTCTGCCCACATTTTTGCACCTTGCCTTAAAGTCTATCCTCATGACTTCTGGGAAACTAGTGGAGATTGAGGCATTAAAAAGATTTAGATGCAGCAGTCACTTTATTAAATTATGATACAATCTGTTTAATAACAATGTGTGGAAAAGAAACAATTTAAGGAAAACTTTAAGAATATTTCAATGATATCAGACATTAATGGCTATAGCATTGGTTTCTTTTATTTACATAATGGTTTCTTTTATTTATATATTGCACTGACCAAATGGGTGATCATCATCAATCTGGAATATAATGCATCCAATGATCTACCGCTACAAGGAAGAATCAATGGCTGTCTTGAGAATCTTCTTCAACAATTTCATGAGATTTAATCACATTCATCTAATGGCCTTTACTTTCTGAGTAAGAAATGGTTTGAATGTCATCAACACTCCAATTGCCTCAACCACATTCAAGATGAAGAAAACCATCTGGTCACCTATATTTCAACATCAATTGCAAAGTTGCTCAGTCTCACAAATTGTCAATTAAGATCACTCTATGAGTACTGTATTGGTGAAACTCATTACTTACATTTTTCATCCAATAAGTACAAGAAACATGGAATCATTCAAAGAGCAAAGCAGATCATAAACAAGCCAATGAACTTTCAAAATGGTACTTCCACCCAAAAAAACATAGGATGGAGGGTGAAATCATGAATTGAAAATCTACATGTAGCTTATCACTTAGAAAATTAGGTCATCCACTAGAAACATGAGTGATAGGTTATAATTAAAAAGAAGACCATGCGTAATATGTATCTTCATATAAAATATTGGTTAGAGAAACCATGGAAATTGTTCAACTCACATTGTAACAATAACAACACTAGCGCTAATAATGCATTGACGTTAATGATTATCAGGCTCATCATGGCAATTAGAGCAAGTAGCTAGTAATGGTTATGCAAAGATACATGCAGACAACACTTATTGAGAAAGTTCGCATGTTTTTTATTTCTTATGAAGCATTTTTCTTCCCAGGAATGAAAGAGCCCGTTATTTCAGTTGATAATATCTTTTGCAAAAAGGTTTGGAGTATTACAACTTACAAACTCACGTGGTAGTCCACATTGTATAAAAATGAGCGTCACTTAGACAAGACAATCATATGGCACTCTATGTTTTAGTGGTTGACGTAGTAAGTGTCACTTAGATTGCCACATCAATTTCTAAGAGACTTATAGTAAAAGTTGTAGTACCCCTAACAACTCTTTAATTTGAATAGAATTGTTTGAGTTTTCTAAGGTCATTTTTTGTTGACCCACTAATTAATAACAATCACCTCTGAATGTGACATACATATGCAGACGTAGGATTTCCCTTAGGTTTCAGATGAGTGTATACCTGGAAAGAAAGCAGCATCTTGACGCTTTTGTGCCCAAGAAAATCTACATAGACAAGATATCCGAATGAATGATATAATTTGGAAGTCTCATCTCTATATAAAAGGGTATGTAGTAAACAAATTTAATACAAATATGGCAATCTGCAAAACAATGTAAATGATATCTATGTTACACGAATATTTCATGTATATGCTCTACTTTACTCCCAATAGATTGGTCATGATACCATGCAAAATTAATCAAATCTATGAAGCACGTGCAAGGATATGAGATGTACTCCAGTGTTAGTATGAAAAATGTCTCAAAAGTAGGATACAATTGATACAGAGAATACATGCTACCAAACAGTCTTGCCTTTCAAGACTGTCTGTCAGTTTTATGTTAAACTAATAAACAGTTATAGAATGCAAGGATGCTTAATTCATATATCAATTAAAACATAAGTAGGACCAATTTTAGTCTTGATTCATTATAGTCAGTCCTCTACACATGTTCATTTACAATAAAAATTCTATGTTGTTCTTAATCTAGATTGAGCGCTCATAGAAAATTATTCTAGAGTAAGGACTTGGTTCAAAAGTTAAAAATCTTGTCTTTCAATTTTCAAATTCATTAATGAAATATTTGATATGTATTGGAAAGTATTGAAGAACTCTCTTTCATGCTATTTAAAATCATGATAATGGTTCATGAAAAGAAGTCACAAATTTTTCTTTTTCCGTTTCTTTAGATAATATGCAAGATTAAACCCAATTTGAACTTATTTTCAAACCCTAACTGAATTTTTAAAAAGAGTTTTACTACATTGTGTTGAGTATACGCATGGAGTGTAAAAATGTCAAATCCTACATTCAAAACATGTTACAAGTGTGAGTAATTACTATAGCATAGTTGAATCCAAACCCAAATGCTTAAACCTATGAGTTTGGACCCAACTATGTTATATTAATAACTCATACGTGTGACATGTTTTAAATGTGGGACTCAATCTTTCAACACTCATACGTGGAAACTCAACAATCTCCCCCTCACAAGTCACATCTCATCACCACATCTTTATGCTTCCCCTCGAACGGAAGCTTTCTTAATCTTATGGGCTATTTTTCAAGATCACTTGTGCACTATATGGGCTTACCAACGCAATGCGCCTTTTGCTATTTGGGCTTACCATACCATGGAGGGTTTTACCACCTCCCCCTCAAAACCAATTATTCGACCTGGCATATCAAACTTAAATTAAAATGTATTGGCTTCATGGGCTCTGCTCCACCTACAAGGCCTTCGTACTAGAGACAAGTGATACCTTCTCATTTAGAATATGAGCCACCATCTCTAACAATATCCACCTTGGCGAATACTCAGCCCCTTTGGAGATATCAAATTCTTATGCCTCAACCTTTTTTTTTTTTCCTTTTTTTATGACGGGGAACCTCGACAAAGCAGGGCCCTTCGGACCCACCCTTGTAGAGTAAACCTCAGACGCATGCACCACACCCTCGGAAGTTTCCCTACACATATCAAGGTAAATCACTGGTTTTTACACCAAGGGGTGTAGCCCCAAGGGGGAGTTTGCACCTAACAAGTCTCAAATTTGGGATCTATGGGGTGATACTCCCTAAAACCACAAGCCTCAACCATTAGGCTAACCTTGAACCACCAGGTTGGAAAATGTCTCCTCTCTAGCACCGAGAGACATTAACCAAGTCCAAACAATACTTTAACATGTTTGTAGGATAGGCTTTGTCAACATGTCAGATGCATTCTCAAAAGTGCAAATTTTCTCAAGTATCACTTCAGCTATAACAATCAGGTATGTTATCCTGTGAACCTCACATTAATATGCTTTGTTCTAGCATGATACACCTGGTGCGTTGCCAAGTAAATGGCATTCTGATTGTTACAATGCAACTGAACTTCACTTTGCTTTATACCAAGCTCTTTGACTTACCCCTTTAACCACAAGCTTCCTTAGCAGCCTCAGCCACTAGCATGTATTTAGCCTTTGTAGTAGACATAGCTGCCACGGATACAACATGGATCTCCAAAAGATAGGCCCGCATTCTAGTGAGAAAACATAACCTGTAGTAGACCTTCTGTCATCCAAATCACTTGCATAATCTCTATGTACAAATCTTACAACAGAAACACAGCCTCGCTATCTGGCAAACATAATATGATAGTCTCTTGTATCCCTCCCTCAAGTAGCTGAAAATCCATTTAACCACTTTCCAATGCTCTCTTCCTGGATTTGTCATGTACTTGCTAACCATGCTAGACCGCATAAGCCAAATCAGTCCCAGTACATGCAATCAAATACATCAAACATCATACTGCACTAGCGACAAGTTGACTAGCAGATAACCTGAAGAGATTTGCCAAAGGTATACTTACTGGTTTAGCATTGTCCATACTAAACTTCTCGAACATCTTCTTGACATAATTTTTTTGAGACACCCATAACTTTCTGGCCTCTCTATCCCTATGAATCTCCATACCAAGAATCTTTCTAGCAGCGGTCAGATCTTTCATATCAAACTCCTTGCATAACAAGGATTTCAACTTGTCAACCTCACACATGCTCTTAACAACGATTGACATATCATACGTGTAAAACAACATAAATGATTAGAACCATCTTCAACGGCCTTAACATAGACACAGCAATCATACTCACAATGGTTATACCAATCTGAATCATACAGGAGTCAAATCTTAACCATTCACACTTGTAACATGTTTCCAATATGAGACTCAATACATCAGGAATGCTATATCATTTAAACCCTAGTTTATTTGTGATGCTTCAAGTCGTCTTTGACCGAATGTAATTCGAAATATTCATCTCCATCAATGGTGATCTGTCGCTGTATTCAATCGTGTACAGTTTCTTTTTTGGGCCAAAATCTTAAATTTATTTTGTTTCTCCAGTCAACCTAATCGACTGGAGTCTTGGGCACGTTCCAAGATCTCCCACAACGAGAACTTTTCCCTACCACCGTCCCTCTTATTCATTTTGTTCTTTATTGTTACTTGAATAATAGATCAGCCTGACTTTCCCAAATGTCCACCACTAAGAAAACTCCTTATTTTTGGGTTTTCTTTATTTCCGTCATTGTGGCATTTCTAATACCTGCTCAAAAACAACAATTGGGATTGAGCACATCTAGCATGTTCCCAATCATGGTTTAAATTTGTTGAAGTTAATAAACCGTGTAGAAGTTCCTGCTCCAGCATGGGCTCGATTAACAACTCATCTTCTTTATATTGTTGATTTTGATACGTAGCAACCATCCCACACTACCTTTTTCCTCGTTTAATTTTTTTATTTTCCTAATGATTGCTCTCATATCTCGTCCAAGTACATTATATTACATTTCAGAATCATTGATCAAAATGATTTCTGCACAATTTGGCTCTCTGAACAAAAAGCTATGCCTTGAATATAAAGGTTTCTTAAAGGAGCAACGAATTAGCTTCCTTTTTAAATTGGCATTAATCATCTAAAAGCTTGTACAAGTCTTCATCATAGTTAATGATCAACAATTCCATCAGAAGTTATGAACAAATACAATTGCTAAAAGGAGACGAGCTAAGTTAGGATTGTAGCACCCTACCCTACCCTAGCCCAAGTTAAATTGAGATTGAGATTTTTTAGCCCAGGCCCAAACCAAGCTTGAAAACACCTAACCCAAGCTAACCCAAAAATCTAGGTTCAGTTCAAGTTGGTCTGACCTAGCTCATTCAAGTTTCATCTTCTCTACATTCTATCACCAAAAGTTCATAACCATATAAAAGATGTTCATGTGCCTCAAGATCTGTCTCTTCAAAGGTTAGCCAACCAAATGACTCCTAATTGACAACTTGATTAAGTTATGAACTTCTTAGCATAATTATCATTTGATTTTGCTCCTCACCTTAAGAGCTTGCTTTAGCTTCTTCAAATAGTTTTTATGCAAGCTATGACGCTTGTGTCCATTCAATCTCAACAAGAGTACCAAAATCATTCTAAAGCTTTTAAACCTCCTCGGTGACAAGATTTAATGATGAACTTGCTTATAATGCTTTCCAACAGACTCATACTTGAGGTCTTGATCCACTCCTTGTAAGTAAGGTACATGATTTGATATCTACTCATAGTCATGATCAGACTTTATGAAAGAAATATGTCTGAAATCGTCATACAAGATCTTTTATTGGTATCAATTAAGGTCTCTTCTCCTTAATAAAGGATTTATCTCATATACTTCCTATGTACTATGATTGCACTCCTCTGCGGGGACAGCGGGGAGGCAACAGTGCTCTAGGAACATAAGATGATAGACTCATGTTTTCAACCATACAAACATTTTTAATTAAATGGATCATGACCATTTTATATTTCAATGTCTAGCAAAACTATCCTATGTTCCTAGCATAGTTATATCAATTGCATTAAGGGTATTTTAGTTTAACCCAAAACCTACTTGCAAACAAATGTCAGCTAATTCACCCACAAAACTCCAATTGGTAATCTTGATACTCATCTTATGAAAATATTATCAATATAGATATAAACTACCCAAAAAGAAAAATAAGGCCAAAAGAATAAACTTCACTACATCTATTATCAAATCAATATTAATAGTTTATAAAATAATCTAAAAAATAAATATTGTAGTGAAAGATAATCTATAACTCAGCATTTGACAATGTAAACCCCTATTATGGTCCATAAATGGATTTCACCATCACCTATAAGTAAAATAAAAGCAAACAAATTTAGAGGAGACTTACATTACACCACCTCCAGCTGGACCAGCTGCTTTGAATAGAGACATTGCTGTCATAGCGATGCCATTAGCAGCTCCTCTTTGATGTTGCTCCTATTGTTCAATGTACAGTTGAATTGACATTAGACGAGTCTTGTAGTTTATCACCACTTGAAAGAAATTATTAATAGCAGACAGCATATAAACTAAGGAGAGAAGAATACCACAGCTGCGTTTTGCAGAAGAAACAAGGCAGTAATGATGGACACCTGCTTATAAAGAAACATTAACTAGTTTAAATACCCAAAAACTACAAAAGGAGTCAATGAACCTAATTTATCTTGGAATATGAAGTCTTAATCAGCTATCGTAAATGCTTCCCTACATTCTATTTTGTTGTTCCGTTCTATACAAAATAATTGTGCGATAGTTAACGCATTCTTGCTTGTTAATTGAAGTACAATTTCTGTATGCATTGATATAGTATGGCATCTAAAAACTGTAAATGTTTGCTAATCAATACAAAGGTTAATTGCACATTCTTGTTTCGTCCTAGGTTTAGCGGAAATGCATACAGCTCGCTAACATACATAGTATTAAAATCCTCTCGTCTTCCCCATTGCTTACACCTTGCTCTATGTAAAACCTAACCCCTGATACCCATAGTTTATTACCCCTAATGAATTAAGCAATTAGCACATAACTAAAAGCAAACCTTAACCTTTCATTTGGCCATACAGCTTGTTGCACAAAGAAATACCAATACGGCCAATATATCAAGAGTTCAAAGCAATGTTTACAAATATGATACCC
Organism: Corylus avellana; assembly: GCF_965113065.1. Lineage (NCBI taxonomy): Eukaryota > Viridiplantae > Streptophyta > Magnoliopsida > Fagales > Betulaceae > Corylus > Corylus avellana. Next base: position 2,487,230 of record NC_142491.1, read on the forward strand.
ATTTATAACCACCTCACAAAAATATTGGAAGTGATACAACATTGGATTTTAATGTCATTAATCTTCAAAGTCATAACAATGAAAAGAGAGAAGATGCGACCAAATAAAAGATAAATGAAAATGTTGGTTTAATATAATAAATTTGGTGAATTGTTAAAATAGAATTAGATCTTCAAGATATATGTGCACTTACAGATAAGACATTCTTCACCACAGAAGCAAAATTTACCACGAAGGAGAGGCTCAATCCAGATAACAAAGCTATGTATGGGAAACTTGCTAACAAAGGTATGGATACAACCTGTATATGGGATTTATAAGCCCAAAAATGCAAGGAAAATATATTTTGCAAAAACAAAGGTGAAATACATATCTGCTTCGGAGGTTTGAAAACTTACACCACCGATGCGAACTACCATAATGCTCCCAAGAAGTCTCTCCACGTATGGATATAAAGAAAGTTGAAAAACGAGAAGGCCAAGACCTAAAAGTCCAATATGTGGTCATTAATAATTAAACAATTGTATTGAGTGAATAATACTAGTTTAGCAGTTCAGTTGCAGATGCAAAAAATACTTTAAGTTTCAAATATAGCAATACGTTTGTACAGAAATAGATATCAAAGAAATGTTTTTAAATTTAAATTTGAGTTTCCTCACCTTTATAAAAAAGTTAACTAATGTCATTTTGTGCTCTGTTGACTGAATTATTATGTCAAGCACGCAACATAAAAGTTCAAGTTTCAAGCACCTCTAAAGTAAACAGAAGACCAACTTTCAATATGAAAGTATGCCAAACTATTGTTGTGTGCCAAAACTTTTTCAACTACAGACTATAATCCTAAAAATTAAGAGAACATATGTAAATCATGAATAAAACAATTAAAAACTTATTGAAGCCCCTGGATACCAATTAGGAGCATTTTCAAAGAAGAAAATGAAAAACAAAAAAAAAATCTTTAATATTTAGAATTTAGGAAATTATCCCAGCTTATTAAAACCAAGCAAAATAAAATCACATCGTCCATGTTGATGAAGTATCGAGACATCATATGCTTAAAGGATATGAGGTGTGACGGGGGAAACGGAGTTGTGGATCTTATCAATGGGGTGAAAGCTCTCTCTACACCCTTCTAAGTTCCTACCCCTTACTGTGTTGGGGAACTCAGGTGGCTCAAGTTTTGAGTGCTCATATTGGGTGGTGCAAAGAACGAAGAAAATCCATAAAGTTATGGAGATCTAGAGTGTGGGCTTTGAGGAGCATTTTTTAGCTCTTCTAATGGGCAACTAAATTGAAGCTCGGTGTCATCAATAGAGCTCATCCTCTAGTTCTAAACAAAGGCATAAATAAAGACAATAGGGAGTTAAGAAGGTTGGAGTGATCCATCAATTAAGATTCAAAAGGTGCGAGCTCAAGCCGTGGTAAAGGTAAGGATAAGGGGTTAGCAGTTTTGTTATGAAGCCTAAATTGTTATCATGGAATGTGAGAGGGTTGAATGAGGGGGATATGTAACACCCCGGTCCCATATTAGAAAGATAAGAAGTCCACATAGAGTGAATGCTTTATAAAAACACTCATGTGAGCTAAGTCCCGCACTGGTTACTTATTAGGTGAAACTAAACTTTATAAGTGATTTATGGAAGCTCTAAATTGACTAATCCTTTTAGAGTGATAGCGCAAATGTGATTTTCCCTGGGCCATTGCAAATGGTATCAGAGCGTAACACATTGGTCCTATATTGGAAAGATGAGTAATCCACATAGAGTGGGTGATTTATAAAGACACTCATGGGTACTAAGTCCCATATTACTTACTGCGTGAAACTCTTTATAAGTAATTCTAAAGAAGCTTCAAATTGACTAGTCTTTTTAGGGTGATAGGCTAATAGCGTAGATGTGACTAACGCTTTCCCTAAGTCATTACAAGATAAATGTCTAAGGGTGAGAAATTTACTCAGAGAGTGGAAGGTTGACATTGTTTGTTTTCAAGAAACTAAGCTTGAAGTCATGTCTCATAGTGTTGTATGTAGTTTATGGGGTTGCCATCATGTGGATTGGTATTGGTTGGATTCCAAAGGGGCCTCAGGTGGTGTTTTGATTATGTGGGATAGGAGGGCGGTGGAGAAGGTCGACAAGGGGGGGGGGGGGGGGGGGGGGGGGGTGGGACTTCTCCTTGGCTATCACCTTAGAAATGTTGAGGATCATTTCACTTGGGCTTTTGCAGGAGTCTAAGGCCCTAATTCCAATAGGGATAAAGGATGAGTTGGCTAGTTTAGTCAGCTGGTCGAATTTGCCTTGATGGATTGGGGGTGATTTCAATGTTACTAGATTCCCTAGCGAGAGATTGGGTGAAGCTTGCTTATGGGCAGCTATGGTGGAGTTTTCTGGTTTCATTTTTTTAGCAGGGGCTGATGGACCTCCCTCTTGTGGAGGAAAGTTTACCAGGTCAAATAATCAGGAATCTCCCTCTTGATCCAAATTGATGGATTCTTGGTCTCTGCACAATGGGAAGCTCAGTTTACTTGTGTGTCACAAAGGAGGCTTCCTACACTTTGCTCGGATCATTTCCCAATCCTCCTCGACTGTGGTGACTTTCATAGGGGGTACTAGGTCCTTCAAATTTGAAAATATGTGGCTAAAGTCTGAGGGTTTTGTAGACAAGAACAGTGATGAAAATCTTGCCTTTTCCAAGGCTCTCCTAGCTTCATTTTAGCTACCAAGCTCAAGACTTTGAAAGTTGAGTTAAAGATATGGAATGAGGTTTTTGGCAATGTAAAAACGAAGAAGAAGATCCTTTTGGAAGGGCTAAGTTTTCTTGGTATCATTGAAGAAGGGAGGGCAATAGGTGTTGAGGAGAGTATGAAGAAGGAAAAATTTGTTAGCAAATTAGAAGGGTCCAGTCTCATGGAGGAAGTGAGCTCGAGGCAAAAATATATGATCTTGTGGCTCAGGGAGGGTGACAAGTCCATGAAGTTTTTCCTCATAATGGCAAACTCCAAGAGAAGAAGGAACACCATTGACTCTTTTTTGATTGATGGCACAGTTTCTACCAACCGATCGGAGATCAACAAGCACATCGTCTAGTTTTATAAGAAGTTGTTTACCGGGCAGTTCAATTAGAGGCTTGTGGTGGATGGTCTTTCCTTTGATTATATTGATGAGGCTGAGGCTAGCTGGCTAGAGAGAGATTTTGAGGTGTGGGAGGTTGTGAAAGCAATGAATGGTGACAAGGCGTCGGGCCCTAATGAACTCTATAGCGTTCTTCCAAGCTTGTTGGGTTGTTTTGAAAGAGAACATCATGAAGGTCTTTCGTGATTTCCATGCTAATGGTAAGTTTGAGACAAGCATTAATGCTACGTTCCTCACCTTCATTTCGAAGATTCCAAGGGCTGTCGACCCCAAGGATTTTCGCCCGATCAATCTAGTGGGTAGCATTTACAAGATTATTGCTAAGATTATAAAGAAGAAGCTTAAGATAGTATTAGAGAAGATTATTCTACATCACATAATGCATTCATCTGAGGTAATTAGATCCTGATGCTATTCTTATTGCCAATGAATGCATTGATAGCAGAATGAGATCAGAAGAACCAGGGGTTATTTGTACAATGGACTTAGAAAATGCTTATAATCATGGTTATTTGGATTTTCTACTGTACATTCTGAGAAGGTGCGGGTTTGGTGGGAAGTGGTGCTTATGGATAGCCATTTCTCAATTTTGGTGAACGGCTTTCTCACAAGCTTCTTTAGCAAATCTTGTGGCTTGAGGCAAGGGAACCATCTTTCTCCTTTGCTGTTTGTCATAGTGAGATGAGGATTGTCGTCTGGCTTCTCTGTCAAGAGAGGGGTTGATACCTCTCATCTTCAATTTGCTGAAGATACCTTGCTTTTATGTGGGGCTGATCCAAATTATTTTTGCAATTTACGGAACTCATTCTTATGTTTTGAAGTTGTGTCGGGTTTGAGACAAAACTTAGCCAAGTCATAATTGGTTCTGGTGGGATATGTTCATAACGTGCTGGGTTGGCTAGGATAAGTGCACACATAACGCTATGATTAAATAAAAGAAGTCATGTTTTCACTTCAAAATCAAGAAAGGATGTTCTTGACAAGTGTTTGGAATTGCATGACTCACTAAATGGATTTATTATTACACAGGCTTCTATCTCAACTTGATTGGTCAACAATATGCTAAAACACTTCTATCAACTAACCAGAAAACATTCACTCCAATCAAACATGATGAGAGGAAGGTTTTTGAGAGTTCGAAAAATGGACTTACATATATTTTCTTTCATACGGAAAAAATAAATGTATCTTTTCCAACAAAATTAAAAAATTTATAAATATACAATCTCAAAAAGAAAAGGCCAAAATGAATACTATTGAATTTTTGCATCAAGAAACCACTGATAATCATATCATTTGTTAGCGAAAAGAAAAATACTTCAGCAGGATTTCAAGTTTGTTTTTATTTGAGTAGTCTTTGGCCAGAATCAGAAGTATATTGAAAAACCATCATAATAACAATAGAAAAATTGTTTGATCCCAATTGATCGAGGACCTTGGTCACAAAAATCGAGAAAATACTTTTGAGTCTCAAAGCAGCTTCTTTTATTGATGAAATATAAACCTCTAAAGCTTTCCAACACAAAAATATAACTTAAAACAAGCTCTAAATGGTTGAGAAATGGATGACTACTGTATATAATCAAACGTGTCTCATCTTGAAAATTTCTTTGAGAGCCAAAATTGACACACTGGATACCGATGTGGGCGCTCATATTTTTTTGCACAAATATCAAATTAAAGTGAATGAGGAACCATTAGAAGGTTATCAAGTCTAATTTTATATCAAATCTCAAAGGATTGTCCTAATAGGTTACTTAAACCTACTTGTTTTAGAAAAGTTGTTATGAACCGACAGAGACGTGAGAAGCATGAACTGCATGGAAAACTGCCAACATGAGGAATCTACAAATAAGAAGGAAGACTCTACATGGATATATTATCTCATTACATGGAGCCTTATTAGGATTAGGATTATTTATTATTAGGAGTCTTGTTAACATTAGGGTTATATATTATTAGGAGTCCCAAGATAAGCATGTTATCCTTTAAAGTTGTATTTTCATTCCAATTCTTCTTATAAATCTATAGAAGGAGAATAATAAAAGGGATCAAACATAATTCATCCAAATTCAGATGTTTACGAGGCCTAGGATTCCTCAAAATATCCTACCACAAAGGCATAGGATTCCTAGAAATATCCTACCAAAGAGGCTTAAGGTTTCTTGAATTACAATACTACCCTAAAAATACCTAAATTACTTTTCTTTTTCTTACCTTAATTTACTGTTTCATTACCCATATCACACCCATCATACTTGCAGTTATGTGAGAACGTAACAAAAGCATTACAAACTGAAGTGTAAAAGTATTGCATGGGTGATATGATCAGTAAAACAGTCTCATTGAAATGAATTTATACTTGTAGAACCAAAGACCTTTGATATCCATCAACAGAATTGTGCTATGACCTTTAATTTTATTTATACTTGTATAACCATAGTCCCAAGATAGACCTTTGAAATGATTAACAAAGGAAAAAACGCCTTTGGAGAAGTTATACGATGACCTATAAGGATTAGTCTTTTATAAAATATAGTGGATTGTATACAAATGCCCCTTCATATTTGATTCAAGGATTTGTTCAAAAGCTTTTAGGGCAAAAAAGAAGGAAATGAAATTTATTATATAATAATATAAAGGAAGTATTAGTATAAAGTGTATACCAGAGATTGCAAGAACTTCACCGACATCCTTAGTTGAGTAGCTCAAACCCCCGTGACTTCGAGGGCTGACAGCCCATAAGGAGAATATCTACAAGAGATGTTGGTTCGTAGTAATACCACCAAATTAGAAATTTGGAGACAGGAAAGGAAGCAAAGAGTAAAAAAACAAAACAAAAACCAAGTTATGCTTTTCAACAGCAATTTTGTGTATCCACTATTAAAAACACATGCAAACTTAACACATCTTAGAAAAAAAGATAAAACTGGATATTTCACTTTTGCAAGTGCAGAACATATTAATGGACAATCAATATGCAAGAATGTTTTATCAACAGAAACACGATAATGGACAAACAATATACAGCAAAGTACAAATAAAGCATGTAAAAAAATATATGAGAGATACCTCTGTGTAAGCCATATCATGAAGTGAGAAAACACAATAAACAATGATAGATGACATCAGAGGCCAATTCTTTAGGAGGCTTTCCTTAGCAATTGGACCTCTTCCTTCAATTTGTTTTGGTTTTTCGTTTACATTAGACTCGCAGGATCCAGTTTCTAAACCTTTCTCCGAGTCATCAGGTGATACATTTTCTCTATGCATGTGCAATGTTTCCTGCAACAATCGGAAACCAACATGTAGCAAGTAAATGGTCAATAATAGTGCAAAAAAGTCATTCTCAAGGAAGTGCTATATATACATAATGAATTAATCTAATACAGAAATCTAACTGGGACATTTTGAATATAAACTTCCACCAATTCCATGGGTTACAAGAAATTCTGAATAAAGATTTTGGAAATGTACTAATGAGATAAAACAAGAGCTTCAACACATCTGTATCTGGCAAAAAAGGTCATACAATGTAACAATCACTTAATACATGCTTAGGAATTTAAAATAACACCAAAAAATACACTTGCAATGAGAATAAATTGTGTAAGGAAATCATCCGAGATTACAAAATGCATAGTTTATTTATATAACATAAAAAGACAATCAAGATAAAAAAAATTGAAAAGTTGGCACTAGAGAGGACAACAAGGTGATCATAATTGAGGACAGAGTGTCAAGTGTAAACTTGACAAAAATGTTAATGAATTAATAAAATTTAAAAATTTAAAAAAATTTAAAAAAAATCATAATTAAATTACTAAAACCTTTTGACAAAAAATTATGTCTCTCTCTCTCTCTCTCTCTCCACCCTAATATTGAAGTGTTTTAGTAAAAATTTCTAGAGGGATGAGGGAAGATTATTTACAAGCAGGAAACAAGTATAAAAAATAAAATAAAATTTCTGCCTAAGCTCTTAAGTCATTAAGAAATTTTAAGAGAATAAAAGGAAAACAAAGTACTGATTTCCACGACATTATAATTTGAAATGTGAAAGAACCCAACATTTTCAGATCATAACAAAATGTTTAATCATAATAAGAGAAGTTGCACTTTACAAGCAACTTCTCTCTGTTATGATAAGAAGTTGTGAAAAAGAATAACAGAACAATTAGAAATCTAATGATGACAAATATTTTTAAACACACAAATAGTGATAGTTAAAGAGCTCGACATGGGAACTAAAATCTGATATGTACCGGAAGCCAGCATGTAGGTATAATTACTCCCAGTGCAAAAATTGATATTGCAAGGCAGGGCAAGAAGTATGGGAATCTGCATCACAAAGTCATGTTTTAGAATGTTATAAACATCAAACAATAGGAGAAATATTGAAATAATACATTCAAAGTGCATCTTACATGAAATATTCTAGAGAAGTGAACTTACCTCCCAAACAAAGATTCTTTGGAAAATAAATTTGGATATTTATCTGCAGGCTGATGGCAAAATTGTGCAACAAAAACAATAGAGGAATAAGTTAAAAGTATAAATATGCTGCTATTTAAATATTAGTCATAATATCCTGGCCAGCCGAATTCAGCCTTCCTTGTTTTCTTCTTAGTGTATGCATAAATCCAAACCCAAACAAGACTCAGCCAATGTACAGGTTTAATCTAATACATTCATTGGGTTTTGGTTGTGACACATGGTTTTCATAAATACAAACAACAATTTCAAGGTTCGACTATATGGGTGAACCACACCCTGCCGAAGTGGGTGTTGCAAAAAAAGAATAACTGTCAAATAATTAGGTTTCTGAAAATTGCAATGGAGGGCAACTCAAGTTAAAAACAGCAAAGCAAGGTTACCTAGGACTAGTACTTAACTCTCAAAAATGAATGACAGAAGTAATGGGACACGACAGCCCAAGCACGGTCTTTGGGTTTCTTTTTTGAAAACTTATACAAAATGTAATATCGAAAAGTAAAAGTAGAAGGCAAAAAGCTCTTATACCGGATCAGGATATCAATAAATTGGTTGTCCAAATTGCGTGTAGGCATCCCCTCGGAGAAGGGGTTGCATGACTCACCTGCCCTTGCAGGTAGGCTCTCCACAAGACTGCCCAAGGCAGGTGAACCCCACAACCCCCACTTCTGTGGCATTGCCTGAATTGTATGTACAACCCAATAGCAGAAAATCCTTATCCTCCTACACCTCACATGCTCCAAGCCGCAAGGTGTTGGTGGACATGACTTGGTTAGCTTCTTCTTTGCAACCATAGTTTTTGGAGCTCTATCTACTCTGATTGTTCATTTTGAGCTTTATTACTCTGACCTCAAACCTTTTCGCTCTAGATTCTTGACCTGAGCAATCCTAACTCAAAATACATACTACAATCAAGAAACACATCTAAACATCAAGATATGATTTAGTTTTTATTTTGCAAACACTAAAAAGAAAATTAGAGACTTCAAATTGTGTTATATAATATTCTATAGTTGACTACTTCTAATAGCTAATAATTTTTCTAACAACCAATTTCATTCTAAGTCGGATAGTTCAAAACTACTAGGTTTTCGAAACCACTTCCCTAAGACTATTAATTATTAGGTATGTCGGATCTCTCTCAAAACCTTCTCTTTGTCTAGCAAATAGAACAGAGGGAGAGGGAAAAGATCAAGATCAATAGCCTGATCTCCGACATGATCAATTGCCCTATATTCGACCTTTTTATCTCTCTTCTTTTCCTCCTAGAACTTGAACAAAGTGCCAAAACCCGGGATTTTTTTATTAAAAATGAGAATTTCCAAACCAATTGATATCTTCTAGTATCATATGGATCAACAATTTTTATAAAACCTAAACTAAAAGAATATTTGAGTGTATTAGGCTTAGCAATTTCGCATGCCAAACGAGCATCGTTAAACAAAATTGCAGAGAGTGTTCTATTTAAGAATGCGTTTAAAAAAAATTTGGTGTGAAGACTTGGCAAAATCCATGTTCTCGCGCAGCAGGTAAGGGGTGTGTTTTAGAAAACGCAAAAATTTAAAAGTGTTCATTTTTTAAAATGCACTCTTTTACAGATTCTATCAAATACTTAATTTCATTTTAAAAATCACATTTTCATTAACAGCGGTTTGAAATTGTTACTTTTTTAAACTGCACGTTTTGAAACAGTTAAACCAAACGGAAACTTTATTACCAATAACACTCCTTAACATGGATTTGTCTCACGAGATTAAAATTCTCAAAAATATTCTCTAACAATTTGCACCTCGTGTGCATGTAAAAAAATATTACATATATTTGAATTTTCAAAATGTGTTTCCCATAGGAGAGGGCAGGGAATAAGTACCTGTGCGAGAAATCCTCCCAATGCAGGGCCAATAATCAATCCTATGCCCCATGCCGTACTAACCTGAAATTAATCGCAATATTTAATTTGGATGTTGTAACACTTTAAAAAACTCAGCATATTATACATAGGTAAATAAGACTCACTGCTGATAGTCCTAAAGCTTGGTATTCTTCTCGAAAAATTTCACTTGCATATGCCTGGTAATTTAGCAATTAATGTATATGGGAAAAATATTGGATCAAGCAAAACAAAGGAAGTAGTCAAATATACAATGAGATTTTACCTTTATTGGTCCAAGTAAGCCATTCAAACTTCCCAGAAGAAACCTTGTAGTAATTGCCATCCAAAAGTTTACACTAAGGCCAAAGAGAGTGTTGAATATAACCCTAAGGTTTTGGAAAGTAAATACAAAAAAAACAAAAAGATAAATATTAGACGTATTGGAGAAAACATTCAAACTTTAATTGCAAATATACTGATTGGCAAGTAGTGGGCACTAACACTGCGACAATCCCTATAACTATAACAGGTTTTCGACCATAGCGATCGGCCACAATTCCCCAAAAAACAGATGTCAGAGCTCTACCAAGCATAAATGAAGACCCTTCAAGATATTGAACGGCTTGTTAGGAATAACTCTTGCAGCACCAAATATTAAGATTAGGAAAATTGCATCACTAATGAAGAAAAAAAAAAAAAAGTAATCTCACCGATATAACCAGCATAGTAGCCAATATCTTCCTCTCTTTTTGCAATATGAAAATCCCTAACCTGTAAATAGAAATTATTAACAAAAGTTCAGCAGAAGTTGTATCATATAATAATGAGCATAATGGTTGAAATGCAAAAGGTTGTAAAAGTTAAATGAGTAAGTGTTTGGTATTTTGGATTCCAAAGAGAAGAAATTATTCTGACCAATTCGCCCTATATTCTTAGATACACTATCAAAGAAATTCGTCTAGACAAATTTCTAGAGAAGAAGAATAAAAAGAATATAATGTCCAAATGCAAATGAGAATGTTCCAATTGACTTATTGGGTCCAATAGCACAGGCCATAGAGTGCATGTATAAATCCTATGTGTATGAACATACATATTGCCCAATTTTTTATTCAAAGCATTTTGTAAAGGGCACGACAAACTATTAAATGTATAGACTCACCATGAAATAAAGGAAAGGAAAGAGAGATGATATTGGCAGCGCTGAAAAGGGGGAAAAAAACATATTAGAGCTCAATACAAGGCAGAGAAATCATGTATGACAGTGAACAACGATTGCTCATATGAGCATTGCAGGGAATACAACCAATGGAGGGACTTGGTTTGAAAAGGTACTCGTTTTCTTTTGTGATCTTAGTAAATGGTACAATTTCAACCATAAACTATCCGACAGGGTTACAATTAAACAACTTGCATTTGCTTATGGTACAAGAGAAAAGCAAAATATTAAAAAATAAATAATAAAAATAATAAAATAATAAAAAAACAAACAAACAAACAAAAAAAGGAAAAAAACACTTGACCCTCAAACTTACACCCCTTTAGGCACTTATACCTCCAAACTTTAAAAAGTGACCCTCGACCCCCTCCCGCTACCACTCTATTATAGCTAAGACGTCTATTAGCATTTTCTGTCAAATTGGATGGAAAATGCATATGAACTTTTTTGCTTAAATTTTCCAAAATACCCTCTAAACATAATTAAAAAAAAATAAAAACAACTGAAAAAAATAAATAAATAAATCAAAAAACTCAAGGGTACATGTGCAGCATCTCAAGGCTATCATCAGCCTCCAACAAAAACTTATCCAAACTGATTGCTTCAACTTATAGATCCTTCAACGAGGGACAGCTCAGTTCCATAGTACCCTGTGCATCTCAGCTCCATTGCAATATCCTATTAACAAGAGCCAAAATCTCATGTCTTGGACATGCAGTGAGCAGAAGGCTCAAATCCAATACAGACATACTGACATAACTTAACGAGAGCAACTTCATGCAAGGAATCTCCAATCTTTTCCTGCCACCTTTGTATATAATATTAACGTTAGGAGTAGTCCTTACACTATAATAATGTAGTTCACGCATTGTGTCCCTAGTGTGTACATGAGCCAAGCAATCACAGGGGCTGCCCAAAACTCATCAACATCTTCCATAAAACTCGACAGACGCCGCAGCACTGTGGTTTGGAATACTGTTGTGTTATAATAATCTCCAATCTTCTCGCTTTTAGATCATGATAGACTGCCAGCTTCTCATGTTCGAACAGACTGTCGATACCCAAACCTTCGTCCTCCATTTGGTGCACGATTCTCGACATATCTCCAAACAATCCCAATCTCCCATACACGAACAAAACAGATTCAAATCGCGACGCCTTCAGCCCTCTCACGCGCATTTCTTCAAACACAATCTGGGCCTCCCGAGGCCGACCCATTTCGCATACCCACGACCATCGATCCATAACATCGATGTTTGATGTATACAGAGGCGGAGTTACGAAGAAGCTGATTCAGTTGAGTGCAAGAAGCCTCAAATCCTCGCGTTGAACTTTGCTTGGAGCGAGACTCCAGAAAAGAGTGAGCATAACACTAATGCAAACAGAGTCGTATGATATTTCCAAGGATTACGTAGGAAGAAAACCTTCATGTGTCAGATTCTCAGCAATTTATTATCCCAATTATTAGTAAGAAAGTTCTTATGAAGCCATCAGTCCAAAAATAGGTTCCTAGACAAGTGAGCTTAATTGGTAAGAATTTTTGGCTCGAAATTACCCAGAAACGTGAGCTTATTAAGAATTCTCTCATATTTATTACTTAAATCGCAAGCAGTTCTTCTAGGGGTGTAAACAGATAAGGGGCAAGCTTTCTTGTTTGGGCTCGGCTCATTTAAATTTTACTTGAACTCAAGGATGAACCAAAAAATTAAGCTTGAGATCATAATAGGTTGAACCGAGCAGAGCTCTTATATTTAATTTAATTTAATTATAAATTTAAACTTCAATTACTCTTAAACGACTCAAGAAACCAACTTATATATGAGCATTTGCTTAGTCTGATTAACCGAGTATGGAGCCTGAGTCAATACTACAAGGCACTTGGTTTCGAAGAGAGAATATACATCATTTTATAATAAAATGATGCTATTAGAGAAAAATAATAATAATAATAATTAATCAATTTTTAATATTAATATGAGCAACTATGTGAATAACTACTAATTCGAGCCTTATACAAGCTGTTCATGAACTTAACTGAGTCGAGTCGAGCTTGCTTCGTTTAATATTCAAGCCAGTATTTGTGTTCACGAAACGTCTTATTTAATAATCGAGTCGAGTACGAGCCAAGTCCGAGCTCACTCGTGAGGGGTTCGCTCACTTAACACACCTAAGTCCGTCTGTCCAAAAAATGGATGGACAGCTCAAAATTAGGCAAACAAGTGAGCTTCGTAAGAATTCTCCCATATTTATTACCAAAATTATAAGCAGTCTATTTGTCCAAAAAAGTGACAGACTGCTCGAAAATAAGCAGACAAGTGAGCTTCCTAACAATTCTCCCATATTTATTACCTAAATTGTAAGTAGATCATTTGTCCAAAAAGGGGCTGGACGGCTCAAAATGGACAAAATTTTCCTATAAACTGGGTTGGAAGAATTTTTTCCAATTCAATCTATAAAAATAATATGTGTCATTTAAACATGTGATACGTACATATTTTTTTAATAGCAGATAAGTGAGCTTTGTAAGAATTTCCTCACATTTACTACTTGAATGATAAGCAATTCCAACAATAAAAATTATTTGAACAACAAAATTGTTAGAAATTTTTGTTCATGTTTCCTCTCATACTTTTATTCTCACATTTTATGACATAACTTACTATTATTCATCTAAAATTTAATAATAATTTCAAAAATTACATCTATAAAAATAAAAGTGCAATTGTAAGAATGTGTATTGCACTACTAAACAACCAAATTGACCATTACATTGTATTTGATAAAATAGGAATAAAATAATATATAGATAAATATACTTTGGCCTCCTTAACTACTCGTCATTTTCATTTTGCCCCATAAACTGACTAACAACTATGACACTTGGATATATCATATTATCATTTTATTGTAATTAAGCTATTTTTTTGTCTTTTGTCCAAAAATACCCATATTTTCTTAAAAATTAAATTTTAATTAAAAACTAAAATCAAAAATCAAAATTTCTTGTAAACTCTTTTTATACTAATAGAACCTTAGTCTATGTATGTTGGTATTTAATCAAAATTTTTATTTTTTTTTTATTTTTAAGAAAATAGGGATATTTTTCAAAGAATGACAAAAAAGTAGCTTAATTATAATAAAATTGTAATTTGATGTATCTAAGTGCCACACCTATCAAATATTTCTAGGACGTTTTTGAAAATAATTGATAATTGAAGTAGCCAAAGTATGTTTAACCCAATAATATAATATAAAGAAAATCTTTTCCAGAATAAAGAAAGACCTAGGAGACAAAACAAATTGTAAAGTCAGTTTTAGAGATCCACGCCTTATATCTTTTAATTATTTAATTACTTTATTATATGGTAGTACAGTGGAAGAAATTATTAAGATGGTAAATAAAGTGTGCCAGACAAAAGACAACATGGTACGTGAGGTGTCTTATCAAAGAACATTAACAACATCCTTTAAACTTTTATGAATCTGCTCTAAATATATATAAAAAAAAAATTTAAAACCGAAACAAATGGACCCAGATTTATTTTCCAAGCCTATACCAAAACATTCATTCACTGTCTGCGTGTATCTAGACAACATAGGAATAAGTGGTGGGACATATAAAGAAAAAAAATAAAATCTATGCAAAAATAGACTGTTTTATAAGAGTAAAATAAATACATTAATGGGGTCACATTGTATGCTTTTTCAAAGAGAATCTTCATGTAGAATATTTCTGCATGTTATTGTACCGAGTACACCTACCCATTTGGTTGAATAAAAATCTCATTTTCTTTCAAAGCAGGAAATTAATAAATCCACTGGTTTCCAATTGAAAATCATTTTCAAATAAAAATCTCATCTTATTAAATAATTCTTAGTTAGTCAATTCACCTTTGAATTATTTGTTAATATATTTATTTTGAAAATAAAAAATAAAAATTTTACAAAGATAAGAACAGGCTATAAAGGGAACAGTGAATTCAATGTCACAAAGAGAACACTTTCCAATTTTTACTCCCAAGTGTTTAGTTTCCGATGTAACAATAATGAAAATTATTATTATATTATAAACATGTTAATGATAATTTTTATTATTAATTACATCATAAAACAAACACTTGAAGTACTTACTTATAGCTTGTTTAGAATTGCATTGGAATTTTTTAGAAAAATGTGTATTTTTAAGCTCTCCCCAAAACGCCTTTTTAAAGCAAAAAAGGTCAAATAAGTTTTTTTTTTTTTTTTTTTAACCAAACAAACCTTTTTTGCCTGATACGATTTTTTTATTTACTCCTTAAACTTAAGTTTTCTCTGTCACAATAATGGAGTGTTATTGTCAATCAGCTAACTTTTTCGCTTCAAGGAAAAAAAAAAAATGCAAAGCATATATATATATATATATAGTTCGAATCCGCTCAAACCACGCCTAATGAATCGAAGGGCATTAGTTTGAATCTCCCTCCCCTCTTACGCGGACATGTAAAAAATATAAATAAATAAATAACTATTTTCATGTCTTTAGCAACTGATCGAGAGATTGGTTCAACCTGACATATAATTTACTATTTTTATCTTTTTAATAATTAACGAATTCAAAAATTGGTTGAAACTGACACGTAATGGTTTCGATGGGATAACCATGAAATCTAAGAGTATGGAGATGAGAATGGTTACCAGTACAAAGCACAACAATCCATGTGGAAACAAGCTCTCTGATGGGTAAACCTCGTTGCAACTCTTTATATTGGTCTACTTTACAGCCAGGACAATTCTCATAGTAAGTCTTCTTCTTCAAAAGCCCCTCTGTGCAACCTTCTGCCATTGTTGATCCACCCCTGCAAAACTACTTCAATCTGCAAACTGATCTACCCTTTTACCAATATGATTTTCTGCTCCCTAAACCTGTTCATCATCAACATTAAAATGATTATTCTTATGATATATTGACAAATATAAAGGGAATTGAGCTGATGATCATCAGGTTACCATGCATGAAGAAGAGATGAATCAAGAGTTCTCAGAGGGTGATCTAAGTGAGTGAATGGGGGAAGAATTTAAACAAGGATGGAGAAAGATGTTGTTTTGTATGGCTCATCATGTCCACCTGGCATCATGGCATGCGTCATGAGACAGAGCAATGAGCATCAATAAAGAGAAACACGACAAAAAATGTTATTAATGCCGACATTGACGTTCATGTTCATAAAAGGCGGAGGAACAAGGAAGAAAGAGAAGGACAACTGAAAAGGCTTCTTTGGGGTATTATTACATTTATAAAATTACAAAAAAAAAACTGGTGGTCTACTACGCTGCCCAATGAACAAGAAAGAGAAAGGCAAATCAAACTGGTAACTGTGGAAATGATGTTTTATTGATTTGATTTTATATTAATACTGTGTCACGTGCATGATTGGATCAAGAGGAATAATAAGATGACTTAATATTAAAAATTAAGTGAATCGATACTTCACGTCTTATAAAATAAAAATTATTAATTTAATTTTTTTTTTATGTAAACATGTCAAAATTAGTTTGTAATTTTTATTCTTTCTATAAATGTTATTTAATTGTCAGTGGATGTGTCATGTTCACCACGTTTATGTTAAACCATACACTATAATTTCATTTATGTCAAATCATTTTATTTTTATTTTTTGTGGTTAATTTAATGTAGAGAGTTTTTTTTATAAATTTTATTAATCATTTTAAATAAAAATACTATTTGACTCTTTCATTGTAAGTGTTCTAATTCAATGCAAGATATTTTTTATAAATTTAATTAATTATTTTATAAAAGTAACATTTACCTTCTTCATTGTAAATGCTCTTATAATTGCTTTCAGATTTCTTGAAAAGATAAGTTCGCACGTGGATAAAATGGCTTCATTGATGTGATTATGAAAAAGCTAGCTTCTCATAATTTTTTTTTTTCCCCCCCTTAAATTATGCTTTTCATAAAAGTTAAGAGGCTGAAATGGTAGGAAATGACATTTTTACCCAAACACTTTTTTTTTTTTTTTTACGTGAAACACGTCTGCTTTTTTCTCAAATGAAAAAAATAAAAAAGGTTGCCAAACGGCTATCATTTAAAAGTAGACCTCAGTACTCACATGATGGGCCTCAGCTCCCTCGACCTCGAGACTCGAGAGCCGCCAAAAGCTACTGCTTTTCATATTTTAAAGATCATAAAATAAATTCTCAAATTACAGTTGTCAAAATTCTTAAGAAATAATCTAATAAATTGCTAAATGTTATTCTAATAATAAGTTTGAGGTATAGTCCACAAAGAATAGTTTAATTAGTTGTAAATCATATCTTATAGAATAAAGGTTACTAGTTTGAATTATCCTCCTCATTTATTAGTGTGCACAAATGCTCTATGTTGTCTTAGTCTTATGTAGATGTTTATTTTCTAAAAACCTAATGAGAAAAGTAAGGGCTTTTTTTTTTGGCTTTTTAAAATAATAATTTTAACCTGCGACTAAGAGAACACTAAAATAACACCTAACATTTCTCTTTTTTAACATACTTAATAGAGTTATTAGCGCCACGATTAACTCCTCTCTTGTTTCTTCTTTTAACCTCTAGGTATTCTCTCTCAAACACATAAAAAGAGCCGTTAATCTCTCTTCTAACTTTTAATGCTTCAAAGTAAAATGTTTGTTACTTTTACACACACATATGTATATATATATATATATATATATAGCACATTAACTATAACAATTTAGTTGTAAGATTTTGGAATTTTTGCCTACACTATAATTTACATGTGCTTTTGGTCAACATTGTATGTTCTTAAAAGAAGAAATTGTAAAATTAGTTAGATTCATGTGGTATCAAAATGAACTCAGATATTTTAGAGATATGGAAAGAAAAAAAATTAATTTATGATAGTGTGATATGTTAGAGCCAACAAAATTGTGACACATGTCCTATTTAAGTCAGTGTCACACTAAAAAAATTTGTTAATTCAATTGACAAAATTTTACTCTAAAAATAGTAAATTATTTTTTTGACATATCTCAAGGACTTTTGAGTTTATTTTGATACCATTGAAAATTAATTATAAATCAGATAAACTGTATAGACTAATTTTATATTTTTTTCCAAAAAAAAAAAAAAAATCTGGTTCAAGTGGACTATATATATATATATATATATATATATATATATATATATATACTTGAGAACCAAATTGACGTCGGTTATTCTTTGAACATGTCTAAGCTTTGATAACCATAACAAGTTATTTAGGGAGGAAGCTAATTCAGCTCTTGGTACCTCAAGGCGCCAGCTGGCTTCCACGAAGATAAAATTAGATTTTCTATTCTTCACGTATATCTATTTTACTTATTTAATAATATTAACTTAACTTCTTTCAAGTGATTTTTTTTCTTTTTTTTTTAAGGAAAAACCTTTTATGGACCATCCTGATATACTCTTTTTACAGCTCCCAACTAATAACCGATACATAAGCAAAAACATAAAAGGTGCACAAAAATAACTTGGACCAAAATACACTAGATTTTAAGGTGATAAAATTCCTAAAGGGTTAACCTTTTATATCTAGGTTTTAGTTTTGAATCCAAAAAATAATTTTTAGGCATTAGAAATGGGTTTTGAAGCATTAGAAACGGGGTTTGGAATATTAGAAATAGATTTTGAAGCATCCAGAGAGTCACAACGTCGCCGGGATCCAAGCCGCCGAAGCACCGCCACAAACCTGCTGTGGGTCTACGAGCCCACGGCTAGGTTGCTAGCCTGACCTAGCGTGGGTTTGGCCATGACCCACACTGGGTCGCCGGCCAGACCCAGCTTGGGTCTTGGCCTGACCCAGCATAGATCTGGTCGTGACCCACACTGAGTCACTGGGTCAAGCCAGCGACTCAGCGGGTCTCTGGCGGTGCTTCGGTGGCCTGGATTCCAGCGGTCCCTCGCCAGCTACGGTTTTTTTTTTTTTTTTGGTATGATTGTTCTCATTTTCATTTTTTATATTTTTATCAAATTGATGATGTGTCACATGATAATTAAATGCTATAAAGTTGGTGTTTTAAGGATAGACCTGATAGTAGGGGCTCTTTTTCTTTTAGTATTTAAGAGTTATTGTTATAGGTTTGACCTAAAGTCTATTAAATTAGGATTTTTGGTATTTAATAATGAGCTTTGCCCAAAAATTAGTCAATTTAGGGTTAAAGTTTATTTTACCATGTTTATTTAAATACTATTTGTACTCTTATGGAGATTACATTATGATTAAAGAAAAAATATATTTTCTTGGAAACATAATTGATCTTTTCTTCTTGGTAGTGAGACTCTACCAAAATTTCATTGTTGATCGGTAAGCCTTTGATCCACGTGGTTTATTTATCATTTTATGTTATTCTTTATCTATTTTCAGTTGTTATTTTTTCGTCCTGCTTCATCTCCTTTATGACTTGAACTTACGATGTGGTGTCTGACTCTGATACAAGATGATACAAATCTTTAATAAAAGTTACTCTTAAAAATGGACCTACAAAAAGAGTGTCCTAAAACTTATATACATACAGTTAAGATTAAACTTATATACATACGGTCGTATAATCAAACACAAAGATCATAACAACTCACGTAACCAAAAGTTTCAAATAACTCGCTCACTTGCCCAAACAAATAAGAACACATAAAATGTGTCTCTTTTGGCCTTGCATTCGCCCTGGTCTCCATTCTCCTCCATGATGGGAGGGTTGCTGTTTGGAAAAGATATAGACCACCATAGTAATGATTTGTAATCCGGACCAACAAACAACTTGCTCCTAAGAACAAGAACCAAAAAAAGAAAAAAAATAGAATAGAAAAGATACTCCTAAGAACAAGAAAAAGGACACAAGCAACAGGAGGGTGGACCAATGAAATACCGAGAGAAGTAGAAAAGTAAACGAGAAAAGCATACGAGAAAGGATCAGGATCCGCTTTCATTATTGAGTGAATTGGAAAATCTCCAGCTTCCAATTTAGGCCATTCATGTTTATTCAATAGTCTATACGAATTGATGACACGTGTCCCACTTAAATTAAATAATAAAATATTAATTAATTTTTAAAAGGTCAAAAACAGAAAAAGTTGATGGGCAGGTGGCGGGTCTCTGTAGGGGCTGTTTGGAATTTGGGCTTTGTTTGTTTTGTATAGGAAGAAAATAAGAATATTTGATATAAAAAGTTAAAAAAAAAAAATTTGTTTTGTAGTTATTTTTTTATTTAAATAATAGTAAATGATGATTAATATGATATAAAAAATAAGATTGTTGAGAGTTAAATTTGAGATGAATAGTACGTTGCTTTTTTTTTTTTTTTTATTGGCAAACAACCCCATTGGACCGTTATTGTTTAAATTTAATAGATGTGAAAAAAAAAAGGAAAAATATTTGATATGAAAATATAAAAAGAAAAAAAAAATATTTTGTAATAATTTTTTTATTATTTAAATAGTAATAAAACATAATTACTGTAAGAATATTTAATAGTTGAATTTACCAAACAAGTGTCAAATTCCAAGTTTTTTTTTTTTTTTTTGCTCTGCATTCCACTCCCAGTCTCCCTGGCATGACCTGCAAAATGGCAGCTTTTTTTAATTTAACATTTTGCCATTCAATTTAACGTGCCAAACAAATTCTTCTTTATTTTTATTTTTTTTAAAGAAAAAAAAAGTTAACCTCTTTTTAAAATTATTGTCAAACAATTTTCTTTATTTTTCAATAAAAGAAATAAAAAATTCAAAACTCATTTTTACTTTATATTCTATCAATTACTTCTTATTTCTATTAAAAAAGCAAATCTTTGTATTCGGAAAGCAAGTTTTATTTTAAGATGATTTTATAGACATACAACTTTTGACAGCTATAATGTATAAATTAATATAAAATTAAATTTACGACTTGTCTTTTTTTTCTTGAGTCTAAGACTTGCCTGTTTTTATTTTTATTTTGTCTACTTTTACTTTACATAAACGTGCACACATATAGAGAGACTATATGTATTTACATGCTTATCTATAAGTTGGGATCCAAAAAAAAAAAAAAAAAAACAAAAACCATAGTTCCTATACAATAAAGAAATATGACAAAAGATATTTTGATTTCAATAATTGTTATATGAATAATGTTATTTACTGAACTATTATATGACTATCATATAATTTAATGATGTTAACTCTTTGAACTTGCACTTGTAAAAAAAAAAAAAAAAATACTAATTTTCAGTGCAACGTTTGTATGACAGTCTACTATCTATATATATATATATATATATATATATACTGTAACACCTCAAAAAGTTAGTCACACATTAAAAAAATGAATTGTTTACTTCAGTAAATTATAGAGGTGTTAGAATTAGCATACTCTCTAGTTCATTTGAACTAGAGAATATTTAGTTAATTATATTAGATGAGTATTTTGTCTAATCAAAAAGTGAAAAGACAAAAATATCCTTCAAATATAACTAACTGGATACTTTTTAATTTATTTGAACCAGAGATAATCATGTTCCGAGGTGTAATGGGTGTTAAATTTTACATTGATTATTTATAAGTAATTATAAGAAGGTCAAATTGTAACTTAATTACATATAGATAAATTACACTTTTATTCCTCAAACTATTAACCAATTTGTAATTTGATCTCTAAAACTCGAACCTATAAACTACCAAAATGTTTGGGCACGATATTGGTGCTCTGGCTCTAAGTCAAGCCTTGGCCTTAATTTCTTGTATGTTTTGCTTAGTTTTATTATCTCCATCTTCTCAACCTTCCGTATACTTCTTGATTAGGACCCATTCAATTATTTGTTAATTTGCATGGCTTTTCTATTACTTGTACCTCAAGGCTCCGTTTTGATTGCTTGGAAATGAGATAAAACACAAATTGCCATTGAATTTGAATAAATCTCCAAAAAGATATGCTCTACTGATTTGGATTTGTTGTCCAGGTTCTTGGAAAGATCATTAAGGTTGTAGAGAATTTTGATTTCTCTAGCAAAGGCTGCCTTAAGTTTGTTTTATGTATATGTTATTAAAGAGAAATAGTAGAAATTGTATTTTTATTCTATAATGCTGATGTGAAAAAGTAAAAGACTGATTCAAAGGTTGGTTGGGACTATCACGTTAATATTGTGAGATAATTGTGAAATAAAAATGTGGTTTTTAATAATACTCTTATTTAAAACCTTGCTAAGGTTGTAAAAGTGGACAAGGCTTTCACTCTATTTCATTTTAAATGGAAACGAGCCATTTCACAATCAATAGTTTATTTTGTTTTATTGAACTGGGTATATGATGTCACATTATTTAAAAATTTTAAATAATGTGACCATATATTTACCACATGGCTTTATATACACCTTTGAATTGAATGAAACAAAATAAATTATCATACATAAAATGACTCTTAGTGTGACTTTTCGTGGACCGATTGCCGCAAATTATCATGATGATACAAATTTCTCTTTAAAACTTGTTTGGGATTGCATTAGAGAAAGTAAAAAAAAATACTTTTAATGCTTAAAAAACTATGCCAAGCAAAAATTTGTCATGTCTAGAAAAAACAATTTAACTACTTATTTGACTTTTTTACTCTAAAAATGACCAAAACTCTTTTTTTTAAAAAAAAAAAAAAAAAAAAAAAAAACTGAAATTTTCAACACAATCCCAAACTTACTTTTACCCCCATATGATTTCACTATCTCTAACGGTCTGGAAAATTGATTCAATAGCATTTCTAAAGTGGTGGCCCCATAAGCACCAAAATAAAGGGTTGGCATATTAAATGGGATTCTAGTTCCGAAAACTGCCCACTACTACTTCTTAACTTCCCATTAAGACAAGAACCCATAAGGCCATTTGACTCAAGCAAGCCATAAAGTCTACTTACAAAGCATACTTTAACTCCCACCTACTAAATACATTAGCTATTAGAAAAATGCCAAGAGTACTAAATCTTTTAGTGATGGAGGCTTACTAAACTTATGTGTAGACTGTGTAGTCCATTCATTGGAGAAAAATAAAACAAGTACCAATGATTGAGCTACATAACACATTTTATCCCCCAACTTAGTGAATTCCGTGTATATTTACACAGTACATGGTTGTGGTGTTTGTTCTTCTTAAGGCACCCAATAGGTGACAACGTTTGTTTTTATGCCACAGCCTGTCTGTTTAAGAAACACAATGCTTACAAACATGGTTGTAATTGTAACTAAAGTGAAAGAATTTTATATCGTGTTGTGACTAAAAGTACTGATAAAGGCTATCAATGGTGGTAGTTCAGTGATCTCAAGGAATTCTCAAAGTGGTTAGGTATGTACTAAGATGAGAATGCCTACGGTTTTCACCATCTAAGCTTTCTCCTGTATAGCTTTTAATGGGCAGGTATTACTATGGTCACACCCAGATAGAATAGCTACAATTGATTTTCCAAGACCCACATTCACTTGTAACCACCCATGTAAGTAATTCAACTGTCTCCATCGTGCACTTTCTAATCTAACCCTATTTGCCTTTGTTTTGAGCACCATGAATAATCCATTTTGCTATCACCAAGTGCAAGAAATGGTGCATGTCTTCATTACTGAGCACGTTCTCATGCCTTAGATCTAGCAAACTACACCTATTTCTTTTATTTGTTTGTTTCTTTATAACATGCAATTTTTAGGGACTTTTTTTTGAGAAAATCATACCCATTAACTGGCTCGTCTCATGATCCCGCAATTTCATCCGATCCACTAAAAATCATACCCAACGAGTACTAACTACTAAAGTGCAATAAAGGGGATTTCCAGTATGTTCATTTAGTAGAATGTAGAAAAAAGAAATCATGTGCAGATATTATCAAAGAAACTGTTATCAACAAGTCATTATAGCTGATTCAGCATTTCAAGAGGAATTCTAAGACCAACCACTTGCCCAACGACTGAGAGCCATGAAAGCAGATAGAGTTCAATCGTCACTCCATTTTTAGCCACAGAAACATCAACATGAAAAAGCAGCTTCATTCACTCACATGTCCCACATGGATGTAATTTGAACCATGGCCTGTTCAAGTATGGATGCTCCTAAATTGAGAAAGTCAATGTTGTCAAAGTTTTCTCACCGCTTTAAGTCAACACCAAAGGAATAAATTTAATTTAATTTAATTTTAGTATTTAATCAAAATTTAATTTAATTTTTTTTTTTAAAAGAAAATAAGGATCTTTTTCAAAGAATAACAAAAAAGTAGCTTAATTATAACAAAATTGTAATTTAATGTATCTAAGCGTCACACCTATCAAATATTTCTAGGACGTTTTTGAAAATAATTGATAATTGAAGTAGCCAAAGTATGTTTAACCCAATAATATAATATAAAGAAAATCTTTTCCAGAATAAAGAAAGACCTAGGAGACAAAACAAATTGTAAAGTCAGTTTTAGAGATCCATGCCTTATATCTTTTAATTATTTAATTACTTTATTATATGGTAGTACAGTGGAAGAAATTATTAAGATGGTAAATAAAGTGTGCCAGACAAAAGACAACATGGTATGTGAGGTGTCTTATCAAAGAACATTAACAACATCCTTTCAACTTTTATGAATCTGCTCTAAATATATATAAAAAAAAAAATTTAAAACCGAAACAAATGGACCCAGATTTATTTTCCAAGCCTATACCAAAACATTCATTCACTGTCTGCGTGTATCTAGACAACATAGGAATAACTGGTGGGACATATAAAGAAAAAAATAAAATCTATGAAAAATAGACTGTTTTATAAGAGTAAAATAAATACATTGGGATCACATTGTACGCAGAAAAAAAATGCAAAGCACGTATATTTAAAAATAAATAAATATAGTTTAGAATCATGTCTAATAAAACGGAGGTCACTAGTTCGAATCACCTTCCTCTCTTATGGAGATATGTAAAAAAAAAAAAAAAAAAAACTATTTTCATCTCTTTAGCAACTGATCGAGAGAATGGTTGAAACTAACACATAATTTACTACTTTTGTCTTCTTAATAATTAACGGATCGAAAGATTGGTTGAAACTTACACATAATGGTTTCTATGAGATAACCATGAAATCTAAGAGTATGGAGATGAGAATGGTTTCCAGTACAAAGCACAACAATCCATGTGGAAACAAGCTCTCTGATGGGTAAACCTCGTTGCAACTCTTTATATTGGTCTACTTTACAGCCAGGACAATTCTCATAGTAAGTCTTCTTCTTCAAAAGCCCCTCTCTGCAACCTTCTGCCGTTGTTGATCCACCCCTGCAAAACTTCTTCAATCTTCAAACTGATCTACCCTTTTACCAATATGATTTTCTGCTCCCCAAACCTGTTCATCATCAACATTAATATGATTATTCTTATGGTATATTGACAAATATAAAGGGAATTGAGCTGATGATCATCAGGTTACCATGCATGAAGAAGAGATGAATCAAGAGTTCTCAGAGGGTGATCTGAGTGAGTGAATGGGGGAAGAATTTAAACAAGGATGGAGAAAGATGTTGTTTTGTATGGCTCATCATGTCCATCTGGCATCATGGCATGCGTCATGAGACAGAGCAATGAGCATCAATAAAGAGAAACACGACAAAAAATGTTATTAATGCCGACATTGACGTTTTTTTTTTTTTTTTTTTTTTTTTTTTTGAAAAGGCCGACATTGACGTTCATGTTCATAAATGGCGGAGGAACAAGGAAGAAAGAGAAGGACAACTGAAAAGGCTTGTTTGGTGTATTATTACATTTATAAAATTACAAAAAAAAAACAAAAAAAAACTGGTGGTCTACTACGCTGTCCAATGAACAAGAAAGAGAAAGGCAAATCAAACAGGTAACCGTAGAAATGACGTTTTATTGATTTTATTTTATATTAATACTGTGTCACGTGCATGATTGGATCAAGAGGAATAATAAGATGACTTAATATTAAAAATTAGTTTTTAATTTTTATTCTTTCTAGATATGTTATTTAATTGTCTGTTGAGGTGCATTGTTCTACCCTTAATGTCAAACCATTACACTATAATTTTGTATTAAGTTTATGAGTTATATCAAAATTTTACTATCTTAATACCATTACCAACTTCCTACACAAAACAGAAGACCTACTAATTTGCAGACTTGAAACAAAGGTTTAGAGCATTTTTGACAATAGTAACTATTTTAATTATTCAAAATATTTTTTTTTTCTATTTTACTTACTATCTTTTTAATACAATCTCAAATAAATTATGTGTTAAACTTTCTACATTTTTTAAAATAATATTTTTAAGAGAGAAAAAAAATTAAAAAAAAAAGTTTTCAATTTTGGAAAAAGAAAGAAGTGCATAGAGAAATAAAATGACTCATAAATAGTGTCGCTACATGTAGTAATTTTTTTTTTGGCTAATCTAATGTGGAGAGTTTTTTACAAATCTTATTAGTCATTTTAGATAAAAGTACCATTTGACCTTCTATATATTATGAGTGCTCTAGTCCAATGTGAAAGGTTTTTTATAAATCTAATTAGTCATTTTATAAAAGTAACATTTAACTCATTCATGGTAAATGCTCTTATAATTGCTTCCAGATTTCTTGAAAAGATAAGTTCGCACGTGGATAAAATGGCTTCATTGATGTGATCATGAAAAAGCTAGCTTTAATTAGTTGAGTTATTATTCTTGAGTGGTATTCGAGAAACCCTAAGCCTTGTGAAACCTTAAGCTCCCCTTCAGAGCGCCGCCGCCTCAGGGGAGGAGGGATGCTCGTTGCCTGCATCCCTCCTCCCTTCCTTGCTTCCCGATTTTTGTTTTAGGTTTGTTTCTGTCTTTGGTGTTTTCTGTTCTGTTGTGCTTGTGTTCTCTCTCGGTGGGTACTGCTTTTGGGGGTGTTCACTCAAACTCTCTTCCTCCCTGTTTGTTTGTGTGTGCCGCCGATCTCCTCCGCGCTCGCTTCGCTGCTCACCGCTCGCTGTCGGGTCTTTTCACGCGCCCCTCCCGCGCCAAGCTTTTTGTGCCACCTTCCGCGGCGGTTTCCGGCCAGCTCGCGATCGGCCTCCTCCGGCTGCAGTGACCCGCTTTGAGTGTTTTTCGCATTTATTTTCCTGTTTTGTTGTTTTTCAGTTTTGTATTTCTTTTGAGCTCCCCTGTATTTGGTTTTATTTGCTGTAATTTCTTTTCCTGCATTAGTTTTATTGTTCCCTTTATTTCCCTGTATGGTTTTATTTATGCTTGTAATAAGGTTTTCTCCTCCTGCTTTGTTGCGCCCGGCTGCTGCCCAATATTACTGGTCCAAACCTTTGGGTTGTGGATGTAAAACTTATCCTGACTTTCGAGTCGAGGAGGATGAGTATCGGCTTGTAGGTTTTGCTCTCAAGGCCGACAAATAAGTATCGGCTTGGGGGTTTTGCTCTCAAGGCCGAGGAACAAGTATCGGTTTGGGGGTTTTGCTCTCAAGGCCGAGGAATAAGTGCTACCTATGCATTAGATGGTGTCTGTTTGATGCAGATCTGAGTTTTCAACCTGATATTTAGTCATAGGTTAGCGGATGCTATGTTTTGGTTGATTTGGTCTGTTGTTGATGACTGTATCTTTAGCTTCGGCTATGATTTACTTCAGAGCTTTTTGCTCTGTTTGTAAGAGCTTTAGGCTCGCAACTTTTATCAATGAATGAGTATGATATGTTAAAAAAAAAAAAAAAAAAAAAAAAAAAAAAAAGGAAAAAGCTAGCTTTTAAGAAAAAAAATTATGCTTCTCATTAAAATTAAGGCTGAAATGGTAGGAAATGACATTTTTACCCAAACACATTTATTTCTTTTTACGTGAAACACGTTTACTTTTTTCTCAAATGATAAAAATCAAAAAATTTAAAAAAAATAAAAAGGGTTGCCAGACGGCAATCATTTAAAAGTAGTCCTCACATAGTCACATGATGGGACTCAGCTCCCTCGAGACTCGAGAGGCGCCAAAAGCTTCTGCTTTTCATATTTTAAAGATTATAAAATAAATCCTCAAATTACAGTTGTTAAAACTCTTAAGAAATAATCTAATAAATTGCTAAATGTCATTCTAATAATAAGTGAGAGGTATAGTCCAAAAATGGTAGCTGAAACGGACGTGGATTACGTCTTATAAAATAGAGGTTATCAGTTCGAATTGTCTCTCTACATTTTTTAGTATAGACATATCAAAAAATAAATAAATAATTAAGTGATATATATATAAGGGAAATGCTCAGTGTTGTCTTAGTTTTATGTGGATGTTTATTTTCTAAAAACCTAATGAGAAAAATAAGGGTTTTTTTTTTTTTTGCCTTTTAAAATAATAATATTAACCTGAAACCAAGAGAACACTAAAAAAACAAATAACATTTCTCTTTTTTAACATACTTAATAGAGTTATTAGTGCCGCAATTAACTCCTCTCTTCTTTTAACTTCTAGGTATTCTCTCTCAAACACATAAAAAGAGCCGTTAATCTCTCTTCTAACTTTTAATGCATCAAAGTAAAATGTTTGTTACTTTTTTTCACACACACACACACACATATATATATATATATATATATATATATATAGCACATTAACTATAACAATTCACATGTGCTTTTGGTCAACATTGCATGTGCTTAAAAGAAGAAATTGTAAAATCAGTTAGCTTTACGTGGTATTAAAATGAATTCAGATGTTTTGGAAATATGTCAAAAAATTAATTTTTGATGATGTAATATGTTAGAGCCAATAAAATTGTGACATATATCATATTTAAGTCAATGTCACACTAAAAAATTTGTTAATTCAATTGATAAAATTTGACTCTAAAAATAGTAAATTATTTTTTTGACATATCTTAAAGACCTCTGAATTCATTTTGATACCATTGGAAGTTAATTATAAATCAGGTAAACCGTATAGACTAACTTTGTATTTTTTTCCAAAAAAAAAAATCTGGTTCAAGTGGACTATATATATATATATATATATATATATATTTGAGAACTAAATTGACGTCGGTTATTCTTTGAACATGTCAAAGCTTTGATAACCATAACAAGTTATTTAGGGAGGAACCTAATTCAGCTCTTGGGTACCTCCAGCTGGCTTCCACGAAGATAAAATTAGATTTTCTATTCTTCACGTATATTTATTTTACTTATTTAATAATATTAACTTAACTTCTTTTAAGTTTTTTTTTTTTTTTTTTTGTTAGGAAAAACTTTTTATCAGGTTCCTGATACCCCATTTTTACAGCCCCTAATTAATAACCAACATATAATCAAAAACATAAAAAGTGTACAAAAATAATTTGGACCAAAATACACAATATTTTAAAGTGATAAAATTCATAAAGGGTTAACCTCCCACATCTAGGTTGTAGTTTTGAATACAAAAAGAGTTTTGAGTCATTAGAAACGGGTTTTAAAGCATTAGAAATAAATTTTGGAGCATTAGAAACAGATTTTGAGGCATCCAGAGCGTCACGACATCGCTGAGATCCAAGTCGTCGAAGCATCGCCACAGACCCACCGTGGGTCTGCAGACCCACGGCTGGGTTGCCGGCCTGACCCATCGTGGATCTGGTTGTGACCCACGCTGAGTCACTAGATCAAGCCGACAACCCAGCGGGAGCGATGTTTCGGCGGCCTAGATTCCAGCAGTGCCTCGCTAGCTACGTTTTTTTTTTTTTTTTTTTTTTTTTTTTTGTTTTGGTGTGGTTGTTCTCATTTTCATTTTTTGTATTTTTTCAAATTGATGATGTGTCAGATGATAATTAGATGCTGTAAAGTGGGTGTTTTAAGGATGGACATGATAGTATGGCTATTAAATTAGGATTTTTGTTATTTAATAATAAGCTTAGCCCAAAAATCAGTCAATTTAGGGTTAAAGTTTATTTTACTGTGTTTATTTAAATACTCTTTGTACTCTTATGGAGATTACATTATGATTAAAGAAAAACTATGTTTTATTGGAAACATAATTGTTTTTTTCTTCTTAGTAATGAGACTTTACTAAAATTTCATTGTTGATCGGTGAACCTTTGATCAATGTGGTTTATTTATCCTTTTATGTTATTCTTTATCTATTTTCAGTTGTTCTTCTTTCGTCCTACGTCATCTCCTTTGTGACTTGAACTCACAATATGGTGTCTGACTCTGATATGAGATGATACAAGTCTTTGATAAAAATTACTCTTAAAAATGGACTTACAAAAAGAGTGTCATAAAACTTATATACATACGCTCGTATAATCAAACACAAAGATCGTAACAACTCACGTAATTGAAAGTTTCAAATATCTCGCCCATTCGCCCAAACAAATAAGAACACATAAAAGGTGTCTCTTTTGGCCTTGCATTCACCCTAGTCTCCATTCTCCTCCATGATGGGAGGGTTGCTGTATGGAAAAGATATGGACCACCATAATAATGATTTGTAATCCGGACCAACAAACAAGTTGCTCCTAAGAACAAAGAACAAAAAAAAAAGTTGCTCCTAAGAACAAGAAAAAGGACAAAAGCAACAAGGAGGGTGGACCAATGAAATATCGAGAAGAGTAGAAAAGTATACGAGAAAGGATTAGGATCCCCTCTCATTATTGAGTGAATTGGAAAATCTCCAGCTTCCAATTCTGGCCATTCATGTTTATTCATTAACCATACGATGTGACGTGTTTCACTTAAATTAAATAATAAAATATTAATTATTTTTTAAGGAGTCAAAAACAGAAAAAGTTGGTGGGTAGGTAACGGGTCTCTGTAGGGCTGTTTGGAATTTGGGCTTTGTTTGTTTTGTATAGCAAGAAAATAAGAATATTTGATATAAAAAGTGAAAAAAATAATAACAAAAATTTGTAGTTATTTTTTTAATTTAGATAGTCTTCAAAAATTATTGACGTGATGTAAAAAGTAAAAAGATTGAGAATTAAATTTAAGATGAATAACAAGTGGTTTTTTTTTTTTTTTATTGGCAAACAACCCCATTTGATTATTACTGTTTAGTAACCTGAAACTATAGCAAGATTTAATAAATATGAAGAAAAAAAAAAAGATAAAAATACTTGATATGAAAATATAAAAAAAAATTATTTTATCGTGATTTTTTTTATTTAAATGGTAATAAAAATTAATTATTGTAATGTAAAAAGTAATAATAGTTGAATTTATTTTATGAATAGTAATTGGCATTTGTTTTTTTTTTTTTTTTTGTAACAATAATTGGCACTTCCAAACAAGCCAATAATGGCAGTGTCAAATTCCAAGTTTTTTTTTTTTTTTTTTTTTTTTTCTTTATTTGTTTTTGCTCTGCAGTCCACTCCCAGTCTCCGTGCATGACCTGCAAAATGGCAGCTTTTTTTAATTTAACATTTTGCCATTCAATTTAACGTGCCAAACAATTCTTCTTTATTTTTATTTTTATTTTTATTTTTTTAAAGAAAAAAAAAAGTTACCCTCTTTTTAAAATTATTGTCAAACAATTTTCTTTATTTTTCTTTAAAAGAAAAATAAAATTCAAAACCCATTTTTACTTTATATTCTATTAATTACATCTTATTTCTATTAAAAAAGAAAATCTTTGTATTCGGAAAGCAAGTTTTCTTTTAAGATGATTTTATAAACATACAACTTTTGACAGTTATAATGTACAAATTAATATAAAATTAAATTTACGACTTGTCTATTTTTTCTCGAGTCTAAGACTTGCCTGTTTTTATTTTTATTCTGTCTGTTTTTACTTTACGTAAATGCGCACACATATACAGAGACTATATGTATTTATGTGCTTATCTATAAGTTGGGATCAAAAAAATAAAAACCATAGTCCCTATATAATAAAGAAATATGACAAAAGATATTTTGATTTCAATAATTGTTATATATGAATAATGTTATTTACTAAACTATTATATGACTATCCAATTTAATGATGTTAGCCCTTTGGACTAGTACTTGTAAAAAAAAAAAAAAGGACTAATTTTCAGTGCAACATTTGTATGGCAGTCTACTATATATATATATATATATACTGTAACACCTCAAAAAGTTAGTCACACATTGAAAAAATGAATTGTTAACATTCAATAAATTATAGAGGTGTTAGAATTAGCATACTCTCTAGTTCATTTGAACTAGAGAATATCTAGTTAATTATATTAGATGGGTATTTTTGTCCAATCAAAAAGTGAAAAAACAAAAAATACCCTTCAAATATAACTAACCGAATACTTTTCAATTTATTTGAACCGGAGAAAATCATGTTCCGAGGTGTTATGAGTGTTAAGTTTTACATTGATTATTTATAAGTAATTATAAAAAGCTCAAATTGTAACTTATATATATATATATTACACTTTTATTCCTCAAACTATCATGGCTTTTCTATTACTTGTACCTCAAGGCTCCGTTTTGATTGCTTGGAAATGAGATAAAACACAAAT
Organism: Corylus avellana; assembly: GCF_965113065.1. Classification (NCBI taxonomy): domain Eukaryota; kingdom Viridiplantae; phylum Streptophyta; class Magnoliopsida; order Fagales; family Betulaceae; genus Corylus; species Corylus avellana. The sequence continues at coordinate 2,519,378 of NC_142491.1, forward strand.
TGCCATTGAATTTGAATAAATCTCCAAGAAGATACGCTGTACTGATTTGGATTTGTTGTCCAGGTTCTTGGAAAGATCACGAAGGTTGTAGAGAATTTTGATTTCTCTAGCTAAGGCTGTCTTGAGTTTGTTTTATGTATATGTTATTAAAGAAAAATGCTAGAAACTGTATTTTTATTCTACAATGCAAATGTGAAAACGTAAAGACTGATTCACGGGTTGATTGGGATTATCACGTTAGTATTGTGAGATAATTGTGAAATAAAAATATAATTTCTAGTAATAGTACTCTTATTTAAAACCTTGCTAAGGTTGTGAAAGTGTACAAGAATTCGCTCTATTTCATTTTAAATGGAAATGAGCTATTTCACAATCAATAGTTTATTTTGTTTTATTAAACTGTGTATATGATGTCACATTATTTAAAAATTTTAGATAATGTGACATTATATTTACCACATGGCTACACCTTTGAAATTGAATGAAACAAAATAAATTATCGACTATGAAATGACTCTTGGTGTGACTTTTTGTGGACCGATTGCCTCAAATTATCATGATGATACAAATTTCTCTTTAAAGCTTCTTTGAGATTGCGTTAGGAAAGGTAAAAAAATACTTTTAACGCTTAAAAAACTGTGCCAAACAAAAATTGTCATGTTTAGTAAAAAAAAATTTTAACTACTTACTTGACTTTTTTACTCTAAAAATGACCAAAACTCTTTTTTTTTTTCTTTTTTTTCTTTTTTTTTTTTTAAAAAAAGCTTAAATTTTCAACACAATCCTAAACATACTTTTAGGAGAAATTAGCCCCATATGATTTCACTATCTCTAACAGTCTGGAAAATTGATTCAATAGCATCTCTAAAGTGGTGGCCCCATAAGCACCAAAACAAAGGGTTGGGCCCATATTAAAAGGGATTCTAGTTGCCAATAACAACCAACTACTACTTCTTAACTTCCCACAAAGACAAGTACCCACGAAGCCCTTGACTCAAGCAAGCCATAAAGTCTACTTACAAAGCATACTTACAACTCACACCTGCTAAATAAATAGCTATTAGAAAAATACAAAGAGTACTAAATCTTTTACTAACGTAGGCTTACTAAACTTATGTGTAGACTGTGTAGTCTATTTATTAGAGAAAAATAAAACAATTAATTAAGAGAGATGTAATGAGTACCAATGATTGAACTACATAGCACATTTCATCCCCCAACTTAGTGAATTGCGTGTATATTTACACAGTACAAGGTTGTGGTGTTTGTTCTTAAGGCACCCAATAGGTGACAACGTTTGTTTTTATGCCACGACCTGTCCATTCAAGAAACACAATACTTACAAACATGGTTGTAATTGTAACTAAAGTGAAGGAATTTTACACCATGATATCTTGTGTTGTGACAAAAAGCACTGATAAAGGCCATCAATGGTGGTAGTTCAGCGATCTCAAGGAATTCTCGAAGTGGTTAAGCATGTACTAGGGTGAGAGTGCCTACGGTTCTTACCATTTAAGCTTCTCTTGTGTAGCTTCTAATGGACAGGTGTTACTATAGTCACGCCCAGATAGAATAGCTACAGTTGATTTCCCAAAACCCACATTTACTTGTAACCACCCATGTAAGTAATTCAACTGCCTCTATCGTGCACTTTCTAATTTTCCCCTATTTGCCTTTGTTTTGAGCACCATGAATAGTCCCTTTTGCTATCACCAAGTGCAAGAAATGGTGCATGTCTACGTTACTAAGCACGTTCTCATGCCTTAGATTTAGCAAACAACACCTATTTCTTTTATTTGTTTGTTTCTTTATAACATGCAATTTAGGGACTTTTTTTGAGAAAATCCTACCCATTAACTGGCTCCTCTCATGATCCCGCAATTTCATCCGCTAAAAAACTAAAATTAATACCTTTACTATTTCATCATAAAGGGGGTTTCCAGTATGTTCATTTAGTAGAATGTAGAAAAAAGAAATCATGTGCAGATATAATCAAAGAAACTGTTATCAACAAGTCATTATGGCTGATTCAGCATTTCAAAAGGAATTCTAAGACCAACCACTTGCCCAACGACTGATAGCCATGAAAGCAGATAGAGTTCAATTGTCACTCCATTTTTAGCCACAGAAACATCAACATGAAAAAGCAGCTTCATCCACTCACTTGTCCCACATGGATGTAATTTGAACCATGGCCTGTTCAAGTATGGATGCTCCTAAATTGAGAAAGTCAATGTTGTCAAAGTTTTCTCACCGCTTTAAGTCAACACCAAAGGTATAAATAGTAAATTCTTCATGAAACATAAAGCTCTCACAAGTAAAGTTGACAAGCGATGATTCAACATCTGCTTTGCATACAAAAGCTAAGCATAGAAAACTACACATGCAAGATGAATACAAGGTTCTTCACAAGATGCTTCAGTCTAATGATTCATTAAACATAATTAGACTGCAAGAACCATATTTACAAGAAGATATACGACAGTAGTTTGGTTTCACTGCGAACAACTAAGTTGATGTACAATATGATTACTACCAGAAGACTTGTCCTGATTCCTCAGGATATCAGGGATCTGATCTGAGAAATGGGAGATTCTATGGAATAGATGCACAAAATCTAAGTAAAACAGAAGCACCATAACCAGGACAAAAAAAATCTCAAGGTTGATGTTCATATTTTAGAAGCCTTATATATTTCATTACGTAGGCATTCATTTACAGTTATTTCACCTTATAAAATGTACTTGCACTCATCCTCCCTACATTGCAGAGTGTCCACTGCTACAAACTCATCCATGTACAACATATATATATATATATTGCCTCATCATGACCAAAACTTTTTCCTTCCACAAATATAAGAAAATCCCCACCATCACCTTCACAAGTTCGCCACCAATGTTCATGGCCTTAGTCATGACTACCACAACCATGGCCACTGCCACCACCCACAAACCCCTCCCAACAACTGTAAGAAAAAAAAAATAGACAATGGTAGGGCCCCAAATCTAAAGATCGAAACTAATATAACCCAAGCTTGTTTTGGTTTAATTTATCTTTGGCTTTTTTTGGCGATCAAATATATTCCAGTTTCACTTAGAAACCAACCAAATTTGATTCAGTTTCAGATTTATCCCAAACCTTATCCAAACTGAACCGTACACTCCTATAGTCCTATTTGTTTTTTTTTGATAAGTTACACTCCTATAGTCCTATTTGTATGGTAGGAGTAACCTATATTACGTGTCAACCATTATTATGTCATATAGATTATGCCGCTCAATGAACCAGCATAAATACCTTTATCCATGCAAAACACAAAGCAGCAAATGTACAGACCTATGTCATATATGCCTATGGTATATTTTATGTAATATAAAAGTGAGCACAAAAGTGGCATTCAATGTCAACTTGAGATCTACCAAAAAGCTTATGCTAATTTTCTAATAATAAATAGGTTAGATCATGCTCTATTCTTGGGAAAGGTAAAAGCTTGTACCACCAGGTGCCCCCACAACCTTTGATAGAGATTTCATGACAATTTGATTTAAGTTTCATAATATCCATTGAGAAAATATAACAGCAGTTCTGTGTCTTAATCCAAATTATAAAAAGCACATATATTACTATCACTTATGATCATAATAATCATAACAGAAACCCAAAAAGAACACCAAATTAAGAGAAAATTGGAACCAAAAACATACCTCCTGGGTTATGAACGTCCATTTTGAATCCAACAGTGCTTTCACAGAGTGAGCAGGAAGGTCTTTTTCGATTTCATTAAACCCTAAAGGTTCTCCATCTATATAATTGAACAACATCAATGCTTTGTTGGAACTTATTAACACCATTGTAGATATAGATGTTAAAAATGCTTGCATTTTGTATAACCAGTATAGAACAACTTCACAATCAGACTAGATCAAAATGTAGTATATTTTAGCTATACTTTAGCCACATAATGGTAGATCTATCAAGATCAAAGTTAGATAGCAAGTCAGAAGTCAGACCTGAACTTCCAACATATTCACATACATAGATTTTGGTGGCCTCTCTCTCTCTCTCTGGGAAACTCACACTCAAGAAGAATGCCTCCCAAGGAGGAGCAATTAAAGACATATCAGATATGTTACCACGCATTGAATCAAATGAATAGATTTCTGTCCAGATAATGGCAGGATTGTGTTTAGAATCCTATGTTTGCTCATAAACTTGGGACAAACAATTAATCATCTTTTACTTCAATGTTTCATCACTAGAGAGTTAGAAGTGTTCTCATTATGGGGAATGGAAATATCGGACCTTTAATAGTGTTGAGCATAGGATGTTGTTCCTTAAATTTTCAGTTTTGAAAGGATTGTATGATTAGATGTCTGCTGTTGGCAATGTGTCTTCTCCGTTTCCTTTTCTTCATTTGCTTGATTGTATGAATTTCGTATTGTAATTCATTAGAGAATTTTCTTGTTCTTTTTGCCCCCTACTTCCTAGGTGGCTTCTCTTGTATACTTGTGTATATGGGGCCACCTTACGCTTTTAATGAAATTTCGATTAATTAAAAAAAAAATCATTAGGGGATTATCGTATAAACTTCCTGTATACATGAGAGAGAGAGAGAGAGAACTTGAAAAAAGACAGGCTCACAATTCTCCTCTAGATGGGTCTGAACCATCACTATACCAGTTATATTATGCTTGAATCTTCACGAAGAAAATGACAGTTTATTTCATTCATTAATACACTCAATAGCCTATATTCATTTAATTGAGATAAAGGTTTAATTGAGTTGAGTAGATTAATAACCTCCTTCAGTGGTTCAAACCTCTATGCAATACATCAAATGATGGAAGCAAGTCCAGTCAAACCTTTTTTTTTTTTTTGATGAATGAGTAACTTTTCATTATCTACGTATCTCTGTACAAAGAAAGCTTTAGCAAAACTAAAGCAACTTTAGCTTATATACAAACCAACCCAGAGGACCAACAAAAAACAAGGCTCAAAGAGAAAACCAGAAACTATGCAAAAATAAAAAATAAAAAATCACACCAGAACCCCATGTAAACCCCAAGCATTACAAAGAATAACATTGCCTTCAGTTTTCTAAGTCCAGTCAAACCATTTTTTTTTTATATAAGTAATCAAAATTTATTAAGAGCGAAAGTGTGCAACCCAAGTACACATGAAGTATAAAAAGAAACACCTAACTAGAAAAAGACAAAAGATCGAGAAACAAGAAAGTCCACTAAAACTAAAACAATGTAAAGTTTATTTCCAGCATGGCAAGGATTCACATAAGGAGAAGAGTTCATCTTCAAGTTTAAATTTTCAATTCATGCAAAATTCAATTTACATGCTCACATAAATATAAAAGTGGATGAAGGCAGCAAAATGCCTCTCTTTCTTCCCCTCTAACTTGGATTTCCAAGATTCCATAATAGTTAGAAATGCAGATGGAGAATTCGAAGTAATCCTTGTCATCCATACATACTTATTTCACAACTTGTTCCTGCCTGATGGCTAGGTGTTGCATTATTTCAATGGTTCAAAGTTAGTTTTAATCATGACAAATGCACAACATGAGAATTAATAACAGGAATTTTTTTTTGAAATAAAATCAGAAAAAAGGGGGAAAAAAAAAGGCTGATCATCACCTAAGAATTCGGCGCATGAATTTTCAATTCCCAAGATTTGAAAATGTTCAACCATAAATTTGACTAGCATCCAAAGATGTTCTAAGAAGCATCCTTGGCCCCTAAAATAAAATAAAACAAATAAACCAAGCCAACAACTTTCTAACGCAAATAATAAGAGTCAATACTTGCTAATGTAGCCTACGGAGGGTGCCGATTAGGCCCCACATCAAAATTGACCATATTTCTGAAGAATTTTGATCTTAAATCTTGCTCTTAAGGGAGCTTCTTTCTCCCTGCAACATAACTTTACTAGTGCAGCACAACAAAAAGAGCTGGCAAACTTTGAACCAGAAGAAGAAAGAGGAGATGATGGAGCTAATATTGATGATTAGCAACTATCTCAAGCACTCTGGCAAGTACTATCAACTTAAAAGGATGAAGAAGACTGGAAACAAAATAGCATATTTCAAACATGTGTAAGATGCAAGAGTCAGCTAGTACTATGGTCATTGATAAGAGCAGCTGAACCAATGTTGCGCCAGAGGATGCTCAGTGTTTAAAAACTTAACACATGCTAATCCTTACAAGGTTGCTTGGGTAACCAACACGAATTTAAATATCCATAAGAGATGTTTGCTTGCCTATCTGATTTGCAAATTCATAGATACAGTGCAATGCGATGTTTTTCCTCCAATGGTGTGCTTGCTAGGCCAACCACAGTTATTTGATAAAAAGAACATAGCACTGTGGGTTCGATATTACATATTTCTTTCCCAGCAGCCTATTTTGAAATTTTTGCCTAGAAGAATCCCAAATTAGCATAATGGGGTAGTTGAAGACTTAGCTAGTAATTATGAGGAAAGTATTTCATTTTTTAAATGAAAGTTTCCCAGAATTACTTCAAATAGGAGCTAGTTACTAATGATGATAGTTCTTTGCTTTGAAGGAACTTATGGGTGAAGAAAGTCAGTTACTTCTCCCGGGCAGCTGCTGTCCATTAAATTCCTCGGATCTAATGAGCTGTCCTACTTACTTTTCAATGAAATGTGAGTAATTCCTTAAGAAGTAACCTTGGCTACAAAAGGATGTTACTTGAACTCTTTTGGCAGTGATTCAATAAATTGAAAGTTGAGTTGTTTTATTTTTTACTTTGGAATCCCTTCCCTCCTTCGTCTCTTCCTATCTAATCTTCTTTCTCAATTCTCTTTCTTGTTGATGTTCTCAGCAGTTCTTTCCTTCTTTCCTGCTGCAATTCTTAGAAATCTAATCTCTTTTTTCTCACATAATTGATCCCAAACAAAAATATGATTTTTTCCCCTCTTTATATCCCACCTATGATTCTATTTCTCTTTTCTAACCTTCGCCACTCAACCTTCCTGTCAAGACAATCTTAGAAACAATTAATTAAATGATGTCCTGCATCATTCTGTATCCACATTTTTTCTTTTCTTTTAAATATAAAAAAAAATAACTTATCACAAAAGGAAGACATCAAAAAGTGATCTAAGGAAGAGGGATTTAAAGCATTCCCTGAAAACTCCTTATGGATCAACCAAGAATAGAGAACCAAAAAGTGAACACACAATAAACTTGCAAATAACCACCAGCAAACTCATTGATTGAAATAACAAATCTGGCCAATCTAACTAATGTGGATGCATTTCAATCATTTATAGAAGTATGTCGAGTTAAAACAAACTATACTGTGTTTCTTAAAAAGAGAAAAATTGAAAGACGGGATGCACATTATGTCAATGAAAACAAGAAATAAAACACAACAAAATCCTATTACCATACATGTTTTTTTTTTTGATAAGTAAAAATGTATATATCAAAAAACCCAAAAGGGCGCAACACAAATACACAAGGGGTATAAGAAGCAAGTGCCTAGAAGCACCCAAGAAAAACCCTAAGCTCACAAGGAGCACCCACAAGAGGCCGAAATAGATCCAACCAAAGCCCAAACATAAGCTCACATACTTACCACACATGTTATGTGGTACTAATGACCAAATTTATGAAGGTGCTTGTTTGTGGAAAAAATTCTCTATGTACTTAACATTATCAAAGACATAATTGGTTTCTGCCGGACATATATAAGAATATGAAAGCATTTCTTGTATCATACTGTCATTTGTGCGTGCGTCATCCATACATAGACATATATATGTAAATATATCATACTGTTGTGTGTGTATCTATGCATGTGTGTGTGTGTGTGTGTGTGTGTACATATATACTCTGCATTCTGTTTATGATCTGATTAAATAGAGATGAACATACCACTGTAGTAAGCACGAAAAAATAGCACTGGAACTCTGTATGAAGCACTATATATTATATGGAGATCATAGTAAGGTACTTTGCTGCAATTGCTCTGGACCTTGCAATAAGAGCAAGATCTGATCAATGTAGTAAAAGAGACAAGAATCAACAGGTAACAGAAAAACATGCAACTTTCATGAGCGATATCTATGTATCCTTTAGTACACTTCAAGATTGATATCAAACAAAGGAATCAGAGACAAGGATATCAGTTAAAAGACATACTAAGGTGGCAATATCAATGAGCTCCTCTTTCTCGGAGCAACTTGTCTCTTCTTTCTGAGGGCAACTTAGTTCATCATGTTCTTCCTGTGCATAGCAACTATAATAATGCTAAGATCAATCGACCAATTAAATAGCTAGAACTGCTTCATTATAACATCAAGGACAAAGCTCAATTGACCTGAGAATTATGTTCTCCAATGATAAGTATCCTTCCACCTAAGAGCTAGAGAGAGAAGTAAAATAACATCAAGTATTGAAAACGAACTGATTGTAACAGAGGGAGACTAAGAAAACGGTTGACAACACTAACATCATGAGAAGCTGAAGCACCCCAAGGTTGTTTTGGACAAGGGACCCATGACCACGGAGGGAAAGCTGACATAACGCTTTTCCATTTCTGCATAAAAGCACAAGCAGCAAGACGAAAATCACCTGATGAGAGGGTTCCATCCCATGATAAAATATCCATGACAGCTCTTTTACAGCTGTTACAGCCTGAAGGGAAATAGCAAAAAGATATTCACTTTCAGAGTTGAAATTATATAGGTATGCACTAATTTGGGGAGAATCACCTCAAACTCGATCAGATCGGCGAAAGGACCGTGTGGAACAATTGCAAAGTACCCAGTTCGTTTGAATCACTTTTTTCACTGATTAAGGGTCCAAGGACGAGGCGTTGGCGAGAACAGTCGAACGGGTCCCAGACAGTCGAGGGGTGAACTCTTGTTTTGTTTCTCTGCAGCTCTGTTTCTTCTTTGCTTTGCTCTCCGCAGGTGTTCAGGCCTTCAGCCTCCTCCTTTTTCATGTCATGCACCGAGTCATGAGGGGATAAATTCCTCGTCTTTTGTTCCACGCACCTCCCCTTGTCTTTAATTTTCGTGGCTCATTTAAGAGACAATTTTGGGGAAATCAGTATTGTTGCCCTTGTTCTCACACTAGAACAACTTTGCACAACTTTGGTGTTACGAGGATAATGTTTCACATGGATTAAACTCTAATCAGCCATGTATATAAGTTTTTGAGCATCTTTTTCTTGAAAGTCAATTTTCAAGGTTGAGGTTTACTCAAGATTTATATCATTTGCATTCTTTTGTCTTTTAGTTGACTTCTTTTTCTGCATTGTATGCTTTTTTTTTTTTTGTGTGTTCTTATGAGCTAAAGTGTAGGTCGGGAAGACCAACTATAACTATCTAACTTAGGCGTGATCATAGTAGAATCTACCCGTTGTGCACTACTCATGAGGGACCTAGACAGTGGGAACCACTGACGCACTCTTAAGACTTGCCGAGCTACAGCTTAATCCAATCCCACTAGGACATTACTGGGAACCAATGTGACTAATACTAATCAGGCTTTGCGGAAGAATGCTTTTGTTCTTAACTTGGCAACACTATTCCTTGTATTAATCTATCATTTAAGCTCAAGATCAATAATTAAGCAATATTAGCAAAATCAATTGTAAAAGGCAAGATGAGTACAAAATAAAGATGATAATGCTTAATTTAATAAAAAAAATTGTGCACATTTAAGTAATTATCACAAGGCCACTTCCACTAAGGCCTAAAACAACCGAAAATAAGGCCAACTCCAACTAAGGCCCGAGAGGAGCCCAAGAAAAGCTCCTTAAATGTCTCATTTCTCTCCATAACAAGGTATGCCCAAAACACACACTAGACTTCTCCCCATATGAGGATCTCCCTGTATCTCTCTCCATTTCTCCCCTCAAGCTCAAAGATATTGACTTGGACATCTGAGTGGCATCGGTCTCATGACTGAACGAGTTTTGGATCTACATTTATGACTGGATTAATGTTCTTGGCCTTACACTTCTACATCTCCTCCTATATACTGCAATAAGTAAAAAAGCAATGGAATTTTCAGTGAAGCTTCAGTGTCATAAAATTGCAACTTCATTTGGCAGAGGTTAAAGGCATCAATTTTATTCACTGGTTGCTGTTATTACTATTCCTATATCTCTATTTTGCTATCTCTATGGAAAAGAAGACCATGATTTCGACATCTTGTAAACTTAATTAGTCGTGCTTTGAGAATTAATGTATGCGTGCGTGGCATTGTACATGAGTTATTTATGATTTAGATACCTAATTATGATAAAAATGACGCTTTTTTATTTCGAGTCTTTCTTGGTAGTACTAATTCCTTATGAGTATTTTCCTTTGAAACATGCAGACTTTGAGGAGAATCAAGTTTTCAAAACTTGGTGATGCATCGATCTTTGAAAAAAATGCCATATGTATATTGGAAAATTAATTCTACTACCATGTGAATCATTTTTGTTAGAACAATTTTCTTGTGCCAAATACTTGATTAAGTTGGACTTGCAAAAGAGGAAAACCTGTCGAGGGTGTTGGCAGTGGATTACTCTGATGCTTAAGTTAGTAATGTTTGAGACATGAAATAGAATTGATTTGAGCAAAAGTTTTGAGTTAGGAGCCTAAAGTCTATTTTACCTTGCTTGGACTTAGCTTTTATAGTGGTTCCGAAGTAACTATCTTCGTATCATGTTCTAGCTTTTCCATGTGAATACCTCTCATGATGGCTTAGGCTTATGCACCCATTATTTCATAAGTTAAAAGTATATTCCATGTAGTGGATTTAAGCATGGTCATTATCCTTGGAGCACACTTTATTGGCATAGGAGTGGATCTCCTACTACTTTGGTACGATAGGACTAGGCCAAGAGATCAGTTTCGGGCTTTTGTATGCAGGCTTTGTGGGTCGTGTGGGTTTGTCGGCCCAATTTTCAATAGTTACCCCCTCATTCCTTTATCCGATGTGACTAGTTGTATTACAGAAATTTTTTTAAAGAAAAATCAAGTGAGCTAGTTGTAAGGTGAAAAAATGGAAATGACCTAAACCGCACGCTTTTAAAAAGTTTTTGGAGGGACATACAATCGCCAACTCGAAATGTTAGAGGATGTTCATATGGAAATCGTAAAAAGGTTGCAAATGAATCATTTGATGCCAACCCCCACATCGACACATTAAATACAAGTATGAGTTGAAAAATCCAAGGGTAAGCACATTTTATCTTTTGACCAGAAACATATAGCTTGTAACGACCTAGATTTTAAAGCTCTTATTTAAATAATATTAAATAAGATTAAAAATATGAATGAATAAATTAGATCAATGATATGTAGATTAATGATATTGAATAACTATTTAGTGTTAAAGGTATATTACATTGATTTTTGACATCTTTTGTATATCACTTCAATTCTAAAATTTAGCTTCATTAATATGTTTATGGGCATAATTAAACTCAATCTAGTTAATAAATTATTTATATTGGTGTTTAGTGAAGTTAGAAATTAATTTGAAGCTTTTCAGTTTTTAGCCTAAAAAGCAGTGTCTTAATTTTCATACTGTCTAAATGAGATTAAAACTGCTTAAGAAAGATACCAAGGCTAGACACCTTTGTTGAAAGCTTAAAGTCTTCTAGTAATGATGATTATAGTAAATATCATGATTATAATGATTTAATAAGGCAAGTGGCCAAGTGGGAATGCAAATAGATTAAAGCCTAAGTTGAATAGGAAACTTTGTACAGGCCTAAAGTAGACTCAAACGAACTCGGATGAAGTCGAACTAAAAATATAAAATGTTTGTTTTGGAGTCCTCTATCTACCCTCAAAATTTCATGTCAATCGGAGTATGTTTGGACATTGAAAAATGGATCGGAATACACTGCCCTCATTTTGGACGAAAATATCAATTAGTATAGAGCATGAAATATGGACTAGGTTCATTCTTTTGGTTAAATACATCTCAACCCTTAGATCAATGTGTAAAAATAAATCCTAACCATTCATTCTCTTATAAATAGAGCCTTAGCTAAATTCACTTTCACTTAAGTTTTTACAATCTTAGAACAAGTAAAATTGTTTGCTCCTCCTTTCATTTTATTTCTTAGTCCTAGCCAAATACCATATAACTTAGATCTTTCTTATAGTGTTCAAGTGTTTTTTCTAAACTAGCTACCTAGAGAAGATTTGGTGGAGTTTTACTTCTAAGGATTATTGGGTAAGTGTTTCTTGTATAAATATCATGATTTATTGCTTTTATCACTTATTCTCATTTAATTGTTTAAAGACCCAATAAGCGTATAATGTAAAATAAAGTAATGGATACAAGTGAATTAATAATAAAGAGTTAGTGGACAAAATCAATTAAGGACTTATAATATTATCTATATATTATTTATTTTACAGTATTTACATTCAGTCATTTCTTTTATGTCATTTAAATTTCTGTTCATATTTCTGGCGGTAAGGACCATTTGATCTCATCCCCGAAATATGCATTTAACATTTACATTCAGTCATTTAACTAGTTATAAATAACTATCTTAGATTAATATAATAAAATGAGTAAGTAAAGATGAAGTGACGGATAATAAATAAATATAAAAAGATGAGGGTCTTTAAACAATGATATTATTGGAGAAATGAACTAAGTATTGTTTGTATGTATGCATTATATGCAGAAGTGGAGTAGAATACTACGCTAAGGAGAGTAAGTATGGATATACTTACTGAGTACTAGCTTTGTTTTATTGTTATAGGAATTCTTATTTTGTCTTATTGATATAATTTTGCAATACAACTGCTGCATAATGTGTCTAATAAAATGGGCTGATAAGATAGCCACCTTAAGAACAAGCTGGGTGGATTGCCGCGAGGAACTGTCGGTATCTCAATGGATGGGGGTATATAACCGTCCAAAAGGCCTAATATATAACTAAGCTGGGGCGGTGTAGTTGCCAGTACCAAACAGGTAAACCTCTAAAGTGTGAGCGACATAACGGACGTAAGCGGGCTGAGAGCTCATGAGAAGAGGTCTGAAGAAAGATTATCATAAAACACAAACTAATTTGTCATTACGCTGCATTCACAACTCATTCATTATTATATATTTTAGTCTTTAATCTTATTTGTTCAAACTAGTCTTTTTAGTCTTTATATCTAGGAAAATAGATTACTCACTTGTTTGCCTATGTAAATATGATAACGTCATCTTTACATAGATCTTGATGCAGGGATAGAAAGTGAGGACGATGGTCCTTTTACTGGTTTTGATGGTTGATAGACCATCTGCTGCAGGATTTATGCTTACTCTATGGAGCAAGTCTCATTTATGTTAATCGTTTTTATTATGTATGGTGATGTGTGTAAACTTAATAGATATTACTATGTTAATTTAGGTGCCATCTGTGGCATATATTTGGTACACCTAATGTGTACATATGTTGTAATGAAAACCATGTTTATATTTTATTTAATAATATATCACCTCGAGGTATTTCAGTCAGCTCAACTGTGTTGTGTAAGTTATTCCTAGGTCATAGGAAAAGAAAAAAATATACATACTCCGCTGTAAGATTGTATTTTCTAAAGTTGTAGCGTCACGACTTCGATATTTGCTAGTTCAAATATCGGGGCGTTACATAGCTTATGCCCAATGGCTAAAACATCAAATACAAAATAAACTAGGCCATTCCAATTGGTTCCAAGTGCCTTTATAAATGGACCACACACATAGAATATTGTAAAATGTCAAAGTCATGAAGCTCCCACGTCTTACACGCCCTTCATTTTGCAAATATACTATGACAATTATTGTTGTCAAGACATGACATTATAGTCTACCATTTGATCAAGCACTTTCCTTGAATCAATGCACACCTGACACTTACATCAAACCCAAAACTCTCTAGGGTAAATTTAAGTATTTAACCATTGTTTTAACATTCCATGCCTTCAAATCTTTCAAAGAAACAATTGCTCAAATAGTTTGTTGGCTTCCATATTCAAGAATAAGAGTTCATGAATGTCAACAATATTATCTCCAAATGACAAGGACTAGTCCCATCCAATATGTGATATTCACAACGCAACATATTACCAGTGGAGAATGAAGAATAGCAACATAACTTCTCAAACTTAAAAACCAATTTTATTGGTCAATTATGAGAAAATAGAATCCAACATGAAAACATAATGTAATAAGGAGATATATCTTTCAAAAAAAAAAAAAAAAAAAAACTCTTATTTGTTACACAGAAATTTTAATTTGCATTTAAAATTGAGATGATTGACTTGATTCATTTGATTCATTCAAATTCTCACCACCATTTGTCATGGTACTCTCTAGTGATGATAGGAAAGGCTTGGAAGGCATTTGTAAGCAGTCAACTTCTCCTTCAAGCATGTGCACAACTTTGTTCATTGAAGGGCGATCACTAGGCTTCATTTGTATACACCATAATGCAACAATGATCATCTTCTTGCTTATTTTCTTTTCCTCCTCTGTGGCATTTTCCATTTCAATGTCATTTCCGTCGTGCAATTGGTCATAGACCCAAGTAGGGAAGTATATTTGGCTTGAGTGTTCTGCAAATGCATTTAAGTTCTTTCTTCTACCAGCCATTTCCATCAATAACATTCCAAAACTATAAACATCAGCTTTGTATGAAACGCCTCCAATGTTTTTGTAGAACAACTCAGGAGCCATGTATCCTAATGTCCCTCTTACAGCAGTCAAAGAAACAATGCTGTCATTTACTGGATACAATTTTGCTAGTCCAAAGTCAGAAACTTTAGGAGTAAAATTCTCATCAAGAAGAATGTTGTGAGGCTTGATATCAAAATGTAAAATTTGCATGTCACATCCTTGATGTAAATATTCAATCCCACGAGCCACTCCTAGAGCTATATCATACATTTGATTATAGCTTAGGAGTGTGCATTCTTCTGACAAAAATATAAATTTATTCAGGGAACCATTAGGCATTAACTCATATACTAGAGCCCGTTTTGATCTTTCAACACAAAAACCAATGAGTTGCACTACATTAACATGGTGAATCCTTCCAATGGTTGCAACTTCGCTTATAAAATCTTGTCCATTAGCTTTGGACTTACCTAACATCTTTATAGCCACATAGCGACCACTTCGAAGCGTTCCTTTAAATACAGTGCCATAGCCTCCTTCGCCCAATTTATCCTTGAAATTTTTGGTAATCTTTCTAATTTCGGAATAAGAGTACCTTATTGGCACGAGGTTATTGTGACTTTGTAGAAATTCTTCAACAACATCATACATTGATAAATGCCTCCTCTTCCATTTATATATCAAGAATGCAATCACAAATGGAGTCCCCAGTATCATTTTTGCTGCATGGAGCACTCCTATGGAAGAACATCACCAAAATGGATTGTAAGCCAACACATGTTGCATTGCTGTAAATCTTTTTTATTATTATTATTTTGTATAGTTAAAGCTCCCCTAATTGCCTTTTAAAGCCTAGTAATTAAGTACAATACTTGTTATCTTTTATGGGTAGTAATTTATTTTTTCATTTTGGCAAATTCATGCTTTACATCCTAAAGAATGATATGCGAAAAAGGAAAACAAAAATTAAAAAAGATCGAAGGAGAGAAGGTTCTTACCCCAGTTGATGGTCATATACAGTAGAAACGCGATTGTCGCAACTGCAAAAATTATGAAAAGAAAATTTAATTAATTAATGAAATTGCATAAAAAAATCTCACCTAGGGCCATGGTTAAGAAGAAATAAAAGCAACACGATAAACCCCTTCCAGCATTGAAAAAAAAAAAAAAAAACCATAAATCTCTACTTTATGTGTCCAGGCTTTCAATTAGATTGAGCTCGATTCGATATATATATACTTCTCAACGACCTTGAGCTAATTAAATATGTAGCAGTGGATGCATTATTTACTTATCGAGGCTTGTAAACAAGCTATCCATACTAACAATGTATTCAGGATTGCGTTGGAAAAAAAATTAAAAAAAGCAAAAAAGTCAAAGAAATGCTTCTTAAGTTTTTTTACCAATTTTTGCTTGGCACAATTTTTTATATACTAAAACCAAATTTTAAGCTCCTTAATGGAATCTCAAACATACTCTAACTCTCTTTAGCTCTCTTATCAAGCAAACATTGGCATGGAGAAGGCAACTTAATTAAGCTATTTTTCATTTTCCTCATTATTTCATAATTAATCTAAATAAAACCTAAAAGTTTGAGACCATCTATTTTGATCCCCAAGCACAAAATGGATAATCGATCAAATATTTCTATGTAATTGTGTCATTAAATACTATGTATCTGCTTGCAAATAACTTTTTGAGATTGAAGACTCACCTCCGTTATAAGATATTCCTTCTTGAAATAGTACTGTTTAGACAAACAAAAGAATAACATGTATCAGTGTTTGGAAACAAAATTAAAACTTAGTATTTCTTTTAAATTTGAAAGTATAGTATTTGTCTTTTTTATTTTTATTTTATGTAAACATAGTAATAATATCACATTATAAAAAAGAAAAAAATCATTAATTAATCGAAAAGGTAACTTGAATAATTTTAAAAGTCTATGACCTAATAAAATTGTATAAATAACATTCGGTTTGGGCCGTGCTAAACAATAAATATAAATAACTCTATGAACCTCTAGACTTTAGGTAGCTTAGAATTGGAAAAAGTACATACGCACTCATGAAACTATTACTTCATTGTTAATGATTCCTCTCAAATTATAAATCCTCCAATATTTTGTACTGTTTTAACAAAGAAAAGAGTAACATGCATCAGTGTTTGGAAACACGGAATTAAAACTTAACATTTATTTTAAAGTTGAAAATAGAGTATTTGTTGTCTTTTTTTTTTTTTAATGCACACTTCAGCAATAACATCACATTGCAAGGGAAGGAAAAACAAATAATCAAAATCAAAAGAGATAAATACATTCTTACCGTTTAGAAATCTATTTGGTAGTCTCATTATCCACCTAATATCTACAACATGGAAAAAAAAAATCATTAATTAATCGAAAAGGTAACTTGAATAATTTTAAAAGCCTATGACCTAATAAAATTGCATAAACAACTTTCGGCTTGGGCCATGCTCAACAATAAATATAAATAACTCTATAAACCTCTATTTTTCAAAGAAGTCAAAGAAGTCAAGGAAAGAAACTTAAGCTATTTAATTTTCATTTTCCTCATTATTTCATAATTAATCTAAATAAAACCTAAAAGTTTGAGACCAGCCATTTTGATCCCCAAGCACAAAATGGATAATCGATCAAATATTTCTATGTAATTGTGTCATTAAATACTATGTATCTGCTTGCAAGTAACTTTTTGATCGAGATTGAAGCCTTACATTTGGAATAAGATATGTATCCTCGAGATAGTGCTGTTTTGACAAAGAAAAGAATAACATGTATCAGTGTTTGAAAACAAAATTAAAACTTAGTATTTCTTTTAAATTTGAAAGTATAGTATTTGTCTTTTTTATTTTTATTTTATGTAAACATAGTAATAATATCACATTGCGCGCAATGAATAATCCGTTTATAACAAAAGGAAAAAAGAAAAAAAGAAGAAAGAAATCAAAATCAAAAGAGAGAGATAATATCACTTACATGACCACGTTGGTTGTCCGAGTATTCCCAGAATAGCTACAAGATGAAAAGAAAAAATCAATAATTAATAAATAAATAAAAAGGTACTTAAACCTTACTTTTGTATATATATCCTTTAGTCGTTGAGATTGAAATCATACTTTTGTATATCTTCGCCAGTCTGCCAATCCTTGCTGTGACAAAGAAAAGAATAACGTACGTCAGCGTTTATGGGGTGAGAAATCCAAGGATCAAGTAAAGAGAGAAAAATAAATTTAATGTTTTATGTACGCACCATTTCTATCCCAGGAAAGCTCAAAATCCCATACTAATTCTGTACAGGAAATATTTCTTAAGTCTTGATCACCATACAAGTACGACGATGATGGGAGAGATATTTGCTCTACTTGGCACAAGTCCCCCAAATCCACTGCACTCTCCGTGAATACAGCATATCTATATCTCTTGGATCCAGAATACATTCCATCATCCTTAACGCAAGCAGAAATGTTAAAATGATACCGAGAATTTACTGGCTTTTCACAGTTGACGAATACCACTTTTGTACTTGAGGAGGTAGGATAGTAATATGAATCACTTAAACTGAAATTATTGACGTCTAGAAGATAACGAGGGATGAATGAGTGATTATCCTTTACAACACCTGGGTCCACAACTCGGATTGTGTTGTTGGAGTAATCGATCAGTCGTACGTAGTATCTTCCACCGTATAACTGCAACACTGTTTGGTTGTTCTCGCATGAGAGATTATACCTTTGATCGCCACACTTTTTTGGATTGCTGTTTAATCGAAACGGATAGCTTATATTACGGATATTGCCGCATGAAGAAGCAGGACAGGGATGATCAGGCTTAGCACTAGTACTGCAACTTTGATGAAGTAGGAGGACAACAACAACAATAAGGGCCGTCGTGAATCCTCCTCCTCTTGCCATGGAGAGAGAGAGAGAGAGAGAGGGTTTCCACATTAAACCACAGCTAAAAGCCTTTTATAAATAATGTACATTTACAAGGCGTAAGCACTTACGTCATATCGAGATTTGAAAAATAGGCATTTTATAAATTAAAAAGAAAGAAGAGGGCATTTGCGGTAACAATGGGAGTGGGATGGACTTAAAATAAACCATTGACGTCCAAGTCCTTGAGAAGTTCACCCGAAATTTCCTTGAACACAGTGAGAGGCAATCACTGGAGAAATCCAAACTATTTAAGAGGCTGAGAAGCAATATTGCTGAGAGCAGAGATAGATATTTGCTTAGAAATGGTAATCTCATACTTGCTCTTGTTTCTGGCTTTCAACATAGTCGACGTTGGAGAAGGCCAAAATGTGTGCGCTAATGAATCGCGGTGTGGAGGCCATGGCCCAGCCATCCGATTTCCTTTCCAACTTAACACCCACCCAAATGACTGTGGGTATCCTGGGTTTACTCTCTCCTGCATTGATAGAAAACATACGGTTCTCGAGCTGCCCAATTCAGTGAAGCTTTTTGTCAAACATATTGACTACAAATCTCAGGTAATTCAATTGAATGATCCAGATAATTGCTTTCTACGCCAGCTTCGGCGGCTCAATTTGTCTTCCTCTCCTTTCCGATTCAAAGTCGAAGACCCTTATAAATATGCCTTATTCAATTGTTCCTCGAGATCAGAAGATATGGATTACCAATATAATCTTATCTCTTGTCTTAGCGACCATACCTACCAAGTTTATCCTGCGACTGACATCACGGCGTCCCTCGTATCTTGTACAAAGATGTATAATCTTGTATCAATTCCAGATGGTATAATACAGCATCATGACAAATTTGTCCAATTGAAGTGGTCCACTCCAGCGTGCAGAGACTGTGAAATGATCAAAGGCAAGAGATGTGTGAGGAGAAATAGCAATGGATCAGAAACTCATCAGTGCATTTCTATTTCTACACATACTCATGGTATTCTATCTATCCAATTCATTTCATCAACCTTTCTCCAATTAACTTAATTAGTTGTCCGTTTATTTATGTTTTGAAATGTATATTAATGAGAAGCTGAATGTGTTAAATCTTTGATAGGTACATTATCAAAGTCAGCCATTGTTGGTGAGTCATCTATTTTGGATGGGTATTTGAAATTCTTCTTCTTGTGGACATGGAAGTTTTTGATACATGAATGTTTATGGTGCAGGTGTCATCTTAGGGTCATTTCTACTGCCATGTGTCTTTGGTCTCTACTGTTTTTATTCTTATGATAAAGTAGAAAAAGAACATCAAGCGAAGGTTGAAAAGTTTTTGGAGGATTACATAAATTTGAGACCTACAAGATACTCATACGCCGATATTAAAAGGATTACAAATCAATTTAATGAGAAGTTAGGCGAAGGAGCATATGGAACAGTATTCAAAGGAAAGCTTTCCAATGAAATTTATGTTGCAGTGAAGATCCTTAACTCTTCTATGGGAAATGGGGAAGAATTCATAAATGAAGTAGGAACAATGGGTACCATCCATCATGTTAACGTGGTTCGCTTGGTTGGGTTTTGCGCTGATGGATTTAGACGTGCTCTAGTTTGTGAGTTCTTACCAAATGATTCTCTAGAGAAGTTCATATCTTCAACAGCCACCAAGAACCGTATCCTTAATTGGGATAAGTTGCAAGATATTGCTATTGGCGTAGCAAAAGGAATTGAATATCTTCACCAAGGGTGCAACCAACGAATCCTCCATTTTGATATCAAACCTGGTAATGTTTTGCTAGACCAAGACTTCAATCCAAAAATTTCTGATTTTGGTCTTGCCAAGTTGTGTTCGAAGGATCAAAGTGCAGTTTCCATGACCACAGCTAGAGGGACTATAGGCTACATTGCACCTGAAGTGTTCTCTAGAAATTTTGGAAATGTATCTTCAAAAGCAGATGTTTATAGCTTTGGAATGTTGTTACTTGAAATAGTTGGAGGGAGGAAAAATGTTGATATTACAGTTGAGAACACTAGCAAAGTCTACTTTCCAGAATGGATTTACAATCTCTTAGAACAAAAGGAAGACATACGAATCTATGTTGAAGATGATGGAGATTCTAAAATTGCAAAGAAACTTGCAATCGTAGGAATCTGGTGCATCCAATGGCACCCAATGGATCGTCCTTGCATGAAAAATGTGGTTCAAATGTTGGAAGGAAAAGAAGATAAATTAACTATGCCTCCTAATCCATTTGCCTCTGCAGGCTCCATAAAAACTAATGCAAATATACCTACGAAACGTCTAAATCTTGAGTTGGAGGTCATTCCAGAATTAGAATAATTGTATGTGAACTTGGCATATGTAATAACTTTATGAGTTGCACTAATCTTGTAGTCTTAGAACTTATTTAACCTTTTAGTCAATGTTGGCACTTCAAGTTTTTTCTTATATCAATGTATAACCAATTCGAGGATTATAAAAAAGTACCGTTATATTTGTTTTCTTCTTACCTTTTTGTTCTTTTAGGTGTCTTTTTTCCTGTTTCACTTGTCAGTGTCTTGGGTTGTTATGTAATCTAAAGAATCAGGAAAAAATGCAGTTTATTCTTCTAAAGTTTCAGGAGTTTTTCAATTTTAACCTCAAAGTTCAAAAATTGGCAATCTACCCCTTTGAAGTTTCAAAAATTGACAATTTAAACCTTCCGTTTAATTTTTCCGTTAAATTGGATGAAATTTTTTTTAAAAAAGCCTAAGGACAATGATCTAATTTCATAGATTTCCGTCCATTTTGACGGAAAAATTAAACGGAAGGTTTAAATTGCCAATTTTTGAAACTTCAGGGAGGTAGATTGCCAATTTTTGAACTTTAGGGTTAAAATTGAAAAACTCCTGAAACTTCATGGGGGGTAAACTGCATTTTCCCCAAAGAATTAATTTGTTTTTAGTTGCATCATAGGCATGTTCGATAGCCACAAAAATGGAGCATGCAAGTTAATAAGAACACATTATGGATTTAAGGTAAACTATATATTTATATAACACATTGAGTACTCAACTGTTATTTAAATTTCTCTCATTTTTAACTTATGCATGTATTGAGGACTATCAATTATCTACTTTGAGATGAGTTTAACTTCTACCATTTTATAGCATGATCTAATAACATCTCGTCACAATAAATTGAAAGACCAAAATAATTTAAGTTGAAAACACCATATTACTCCAAACCCATCATCCAAAAATTGAACATACGATTTGCCTGATCAAAATGATTTTTGTGATGATGATGGTACTGAATGAAATTGCTAGCAATCTGCACTTCTTTTGCCCAAATTTTTTATTAGTAGTAGTGTTAATTAGTAACAAATAAGTCCCAAGGTAACGTTATTTTTTTGGATTTATTGGATTTCAAATAAGTCCTAAAAATTAAGCTCAATCGGCTGAGAATTACGTTTTATAAAATAAATATCACTAGTTTGAATTTCTGTAATTTCTTCCTCTTGTGCGAGCATGTAAAAAATAAGATAAGATCGGAATCGAAAGAATGAATAAAAAAGTAACATTTTAATTAAATAAAACATAACAACATTCAATGAAATACAACAGCTTTGGTTGACTCAATTGAATGCACACACCAGTTTCATGTTTAGAATTTATTGCATTTAATTGAATGAACAACCTATAAATGACATATACTGAGGGTACATGTGAAATAGTTCGAAATTAGAAGAATTTTACAAAAATTTGAATGGATTGAAAGAAGAGGGGATTAAAGAGATGGAATAGCATCTCTTAATTTTAAATGAATTGGATAATATTCTATTAATTATAATAGATGAATATTTTTATCTTTTTACTTTTTAAAAACACAAAATTAAAATACTTCTTCACTATAATTAGTATAACTAATCAGATCACCTAGTCGAACGTTGTCTGATTTACTTGTTAGACTATTTAAATTTATAAAAATTCAAACAGCAAAATTTTACAATTTTAGGCTATGTTTGGCAAAGGGCCGGATCGGACCTGACCCAAAAATCAAAAGAATTCTTCTCAAAATTAACTCTAATATTTTTACTTTTTACATCACATCAATCACTTTTTATTATTATTCAAATAAAAAAATCACTACAAAATAAATTTTTTTCGCTTTTTTATATAAAACTTTTTTATTTTTTTTTCTCTCATATCAATCAAATCTTCTACAGTACCATTTTATTCCATTTTTATTGCCAAACAAGCACTTAGAAAATCCCAACTTTTAGTCTTCACGTACATCACACGGCATGAAAATTGAAATATGGGAAGTCCCACCGACTACTGCTTTCTTTTACTATTTTTGACTGGTCCCACACTCCATAGTTGACCAAATAAAAAGGTTCAATAATCTATTGAGATATATGTCACAAAAAAAAAAAAAAAAGCTTTAATTGCACGATATCAATTAATTATAAAGTGATGCCCAGGTAAGCCTTAATGTAAAAAATAAGATAAGAATGAATAAAAAAATAGTAATTAAGTAGAAAATAGATGTTGATCCGAGACTTGAGGTCCATGAATGTGGTCTTCATTTCCTGGTCAAATGGTGGGCCACCATGCCTGTGAGCTTCACCTGCAGCTCCGCTACAAATTGAATGCAAATCTATGACAACCCACGTGGTTGATATGCACAAACCATATGGGTTAGAAAATAATAATGTAAAAAATAAGATAAGAATGAATAAAAAAATAGTAATTAAGTAGAAAATAGATGTTGATCCGAGACTTGAGGTCCATGAATGTGGTCTTCATTTCCTGGTCAAATGGTGGGCCACCATGCCTGTGAGCTTCACCTGCAGCTCCGCTACAAATTGAATGCAAATCTATGACAACCCACGTGGTTGATATGCACAAACCATATGGGTTAGAAAATAATAATGTAAAAAATAAGATAAGAATGAATAAAAAAATAGTAATTAAGTAGAAAATAGATGTTGATCCGAGACTTGAGGTCCATGAATGTGGTCTTCATTTCCTGGTCAAATGGTGGGCCACCATGCCTGTGAGCTTCACCTGCAGCTCCGCTACAAATTGAACGCAAATCTATGACAACCCACGTGGTTGATATGCACAAACCTGTGATAGGCCTGCCCAGCTAGCATGGTGCGATGGGCACCAACTTTTGCACACTATGTACGGTAGTTCAGCCATATGGGTTAGAAAATAATAATGTAAAAAATAAGATAAGAATGAATAAAAAAATAGTAATTAAGTAGAAAATAGATGTTGATCCGAGACTTGAGGTCCATGAATGTGGTCTTCATTTCCTGGTCAAATGGTGGGCCACCATGCCGGTGAGCTTCACCTGCAGCTCCGCTACAAATTAAATGCAAATCTATGACAACCCACGTGGTTGATATGCACAAACATGTGATAGGCCTGCCCAGCTAGCATGGTGCGATGGGCACCAACTTTTGCACACTATGTACGGTAGTTCAGCCATATGGGTTAAAAACGAAGAGATATTATATATATATATCAGTCCTTTGGGAGCGGTGTGACCGCCCCTCGTTCAAAGGTGACCAGTCACCTTTAAGTTTAACAATTTTTTTATTTTTATTTTTAGGGTTGAGGGGTTGAAAAAAAAAAATATATAAAAATGTTTTTTCGTTTTTATTTTTTATTTTTTAAATTGTGTCTATTCCTTGAAAAAATAGCTATTCTTCTAATTTTTTTTTTTTTTGGAAGAATAGGTATTTATTTTCGTAAGAGAAAAGTTATTATCAAGGGAATAACTATTTCTAAGAATAAGTTCTCACCAAACAATAGAACAGTTACTTTAATTCCATTCCAAAGGCCGATTTTGCCGACAAAACATGACCTTAGAATTTGAATGATATATTTGCCATTACGTTTACTCATTTAGTATCCAAGCTACATACATTATCTTAAATGGGACTGTCAAGAGCCTAGAATGATCACCCTCTCTAATTAATTTGAGAGATTTAGAAAATTCATTTAATGCTCTTAATTGCTTGATTTTAGAATTTCAACTAATGTAAACCAGATAACTTACTGGATATTATCTGGTTTAAATGAACTGGAGAAGATCATGTTCTAACTAATGCGAAAACGGATCATTTCCAGTCCCTTTAATAATAGAGAATATCCAGTTAAAGGCTAAGATTTTTTTTCTAGAAATTTTAAGGCCCCAAATGGGACACTTGTCCCACTACAATAATAATAATAAATAAAATATCATTAATAGTTTTTTAAAAAAATTAAAAAAAAAATAATAAAAAAAAAATAAGGGATGGTTGGTCACTAACTAATATCCAGTTCATGGCTAGGATTTTTTCTTAGAAATTCTAAAGCCACAAATAGAACACCTGTCCACTAACTAAAAAAAATAATAAAATATTATTTTAAATTTAAATAAAAATAAAAAAACAAAATAATAAAATATTAAGAGGTGGCCGAACCGCCTTAGTTTGGGGTTGGGTTGGCTTCGGCCACCCAATGATTCTCTCTAGTCCATTTTAGATTGGAGAATATTCAGTTCATGGGTAGAATTCCTAAGAAGAGCCACAAATGAGACACATGTCCCACTAACAAAAAATAATAAAAATAATATATAAAAAAAAAAAAAAAAAAAGGTGGTTGGCCACCCCATTGGGGGTGGTCGGACCACCACCAATATTCCTCCAATATAAAATATCAAGTTCATTTGCACAGATGAACATTAATGAAGTTAGGTTAGCATTAATTGAAATTGAGTGACATACAATTTAGGAGAAGGATTGAGATCCTTCCAATTATTCAAAATTGGAGATTCTTATGTTAAGAAATCGTTGTCCTTCATTTTAAATTTAATGGTCTATAAAATACTAACTGTTTTTGTATAACCGAGAAATTAAATTTTGATTTTAAATTAACTTTTGTTTTACTGAAATTTAAATAATTTAATAAACCATTCAATTTAAAATAAAGAGTCACAATTTTGTAACATAAGAATTTTCAATTTTAAATAATTGAAAGAGATATCGATCCAGAGCAATTCAGAAAAACTAGTTTGTGCATTAGAAGCAATTCAAAGAAAGAGAACGGAAACAGAATTCAAAAAAATTGGTGCGAGCATTAAAAGCAACTTAAAGAAAGAGAACGGAAACAACATTGATTCACATTTTAATTAAATAAAACATAACAACATTCAATGAAATACCACAGCATTGGTTGAGTCAATTGAATGCACACACCAGTTTCATGTTTAGAATTTATTGCATTTAATTGAATGAACAACCTATAAATGACATATACTGAGGGTACATGTGAAATAGTTCGAAATTAGAAGAATTTTACAAAAATTTGAATGGATTGAGAGAAGAGGGGATTAAAGAGATGGAATAGCATCTCTCAATTTTAAATTAATTGAATAATATTCTATTAGTTATAATGGATGAATATTTTTATCTTTTTACTTTTTAAAAACACAAAATTAAAATACTTCTTCACTATAATTAATATAACTAATTAGATCACCTAGTCGGACGTTGTCTGATTTACTTGTTAGACTATTTAAATTTATAAAAATTCAAACAGCAAAATTTTACAATTTTAGAGAATCCCAATTTTTAGTCTTCACGTACATCACACGGCATGAAAATTGAAATATGGGAAGTCCCACCGACTACTGCTTTCTTTTACTATTTTTGACTGGTCCAACACTCCATAGTTGACCAAATAAAAGGTTCAATGATCTATTGAGATATATGTCCAAAAAAAAAAAAAAAAAAAACTTTAATTGCACGATATCAATTAATTATAAAGTGATGCACAGGTAAGCCTTAATGAAAGTTGGTGAGAATTAAATGACATTGAATGAAAGCAATTCAGAGAAACTAATAGCACCAACAATGTGCTCTTTAAAATGTATATTTAGTTGGATTGTGATTATTTAGAATTAGATCTGCTTCTTGGAGATAAGATTTAAGATATGGGTAACTCAAATACAAAATAAAAATAAAAGACAACTAGAAATAAAAAATCTAGCTGTGAGATCTATGCCCTGATACCGATCTTCTATATTCTCAACCCGAAAGTCGAGACAACAAATTCATCATAAACCCGAAGGTCAGGACAAACAAAAAACAAAACCTCAAGAGCAGCGAAGGAGCACGGCATCGTAGACATCCTTTCGGAAGATACCTTGACCGAGGAAGATGATTAGATCTAAGGTTAAAGATAGATCTAGATCATCTAGATCTATAAACTAAATCTAAAGCAACCTGCCAAAAACGGACACGAGTAAAATCTACAGAGAAAACACGTTACCATGAAAGGGGAGAAGGAAAAATTTAAATCTAGATCTTCCCTCATCTTCAAGTTTTTTTTGGTGTTATTTTGAAGAAGAAAGAAAAAGAAATTCTAAAGAGAGAGGCAGCTCTCTAAAATCATATTATTTAACTTTCATTGGTTTAATAATGCCCTGTTGGCAAAAGCATTAATGGTATGTGTGTTGAAAGCAATTCAAAGTCTTACAAAAAAAAAAAAAAAAAGCAATTCAAAGAAAGAAAACGGATCAATTCAAAGCAGTTTAAATTAATTGGTTTGTGTGTTAAAATTAAAATTAATTGGTATGTGCGTTAAAAGCAATTCAAAGAAAGAAGACGGAAACAACATTCAGAGAGACTGGTATGTGCATTAAAAAGCAATTCAAAGAAATGGAATGAAAAAAAAAAAAAAAACATTAAGAGAAACTGGTGTGTGCATTAAAAGCAGTATAGAGAATGAAAGCAATTCACAAAAAAGAAAAAAAAAAAAAAATATATATATATATATATATATATATATATATATATATATATATGAAAAAAAAAAAAACATTAAGGCCTCGTTTGGTTCGCGGATTGTCTATTCCATTGGAAAAGGATTAGCTACCACTGGGATTAACTATCACTGGGAATAGATTAGCCAGTCCTATTCCTTTGTTTGGTTGTAACGCTAGAATAGACTACCTAATCCTATTCTTTCGTTCGGTATAATGCAATATGTTGGTGAATAGAATCGTATTGTGATCTTATTTCCTAAAATACCCTTATAATATAAATACAATTTATATTATTAAGGACTTTCATTCTTTTCTTTTTTTTTTGAAACATAAACAACTTTACTATAATTTTTTTTTTTTTTTAGTTATGTCATGTATGTGGTTTTTTGTTTTTTTAAACAATTACGCTACAAATATATATACACGCTTGAACACAGGTTGTATGCTCGAAACACATGTTGTACGCTTGAAACCTATGTTCAAGCGTGTATATATATATACATGCTTGAACACAGGTTATATATATATAACTGAATTAAAAATCAAACTGAGAAAGTATAGAGAAAGATCGAGAGATGGAGAAACATAATAAAAATAAACCCTAAATAGAATCAAAGAGAAACGATACAGAGAATCAAAAGAAAAAAAAAAAAAACAGAAGAAAAAAAAAAAAAAAAAAAAACTGAGAAACAATACAGAGAAAAAAAAAAAATCCAAAAAACAGAGAGAGAATGAAATAACCAAGAAACAAAGAAGAAAAATAGAAGAGAAGAGAGGGGGAGAGAGATACCTTGCGCAGAGAAGAGAGATCGTTGCTCTTTGAGAGATGGAGATCGTTTTGCAGAGTCTCTTTGAGAGACGTGGGTGCTAAAAGGGTGGGGTTGTTGTGGGCAATTTACACGATAATTTTAATCCCACAGGAAAGGATTAGCTAAGCCACTCGTTTTTTAGTGGCTTAGCTAACACTGTGTGTATAGGATTAGTAATCCCATGGGAATAGATTATTCCCAGGAATAGAGTGTTACCAAACAAAGGATTAGCTATACCTAGTGTTAGCTAATCCAATCCAAGGGGTCTAATCCGCGAACCAAACGGGGCCTAAGAGAAACTGGTGTGTGCATTAAAAGCAATATAGAGAATGAAAGCAATTCACAAAAAAGAAAAAAAAAAAGAAAAAAGAAAAAAAGAAAATACATATATATACAAAAATAAAAATAAAAAAATTAATTGTTTAAAAAAAATGAAAAAATTAATTATGTAAAGAATTATTAAAATTATAAAAATAAAAGAAAAATTAAAATGAACCCCTTGGTTTTTAAAAAAACCAATATTTACTGTTTAAAAAAATTTATTTATTTTTTTAAAAAAGGATAAATTAAAAAAACTAAAATGACCCTCGTGAATCTTCTTATATGTTTTCACCTTGTCACTAAATATTTGTGTCTAATTGATTTATCGCTTTCAATTATATTTGGTGAATATTTGTAAGTTTGATCATTTTTAATTCCTTTTATTATTTATATACACTTATTGAACTCCCTTATAAGTGTTATTTGGAGTCTATTTATATTTTAACAATTGATTTTTATAGTCAATAGACAAGTACTTCACGTGATGCATGTTTGCTTATTCAATCAGGCCATATGAGTTTCCTGACCTATAAGGATAGGATTTTTCCCATTTTGGTTAACATTATTGGTGGTAATCATCCACAACTTTTTCTTCAATCAACTAATAATAAGTTGCTGGCATTCCAAAGACAAAAAGCTTGTTTCAAGACCAGACTCTTTTGTATCATGTGAAATTTTCATACCACCAAGCATCAAAGAAAATAGAGAACTACTAGACAAAAGAAAAAAAAAAAAAACAGCTAAGAAAAGAGGATGCATGATGTTTTAGAAAAGAAACAGCTAGAGAAATGTCACTTTAGCAGCCATCTTCTAGTCAACTAGTCAACTAGATTTTGTTAGATGCATGATGTTTTAGAAAATAATGACATCATGCATCAACAGTATAAATATTGACAGTAGCTTGTTAAGAGCATTTCTCTAGAAGTTAAGAGAATTAACGGTAGCTTTCCAACCCTTTTTTTTTTTTTTTTTTTTTTTTTTTTTTTTTTTAATTTAGAGAATAAAACTACTTTTTGATTCTTTATAAAAAAAAACACTTCACAATAGATTCTCTTATTTTTTTCTATTTGAATTAAATATTATTTATTTTTATCATTGCAACCAATGAGGAAGGCGAGAGAATTGTTAGGACATATGAATGAGAGATGAGAGGGAATCAACTTTTTATAATTTAATAATGCATTGAAAAACACTGTAGATGCCCTTTAGTGTTGGTTATATTTAGGGCTTCTGATGTGGATATTTTTTGGTAATTTTTTTGAAATTTTTCCTAAACATAGAAAATGAAATGGGCTAAAAAGACTCTGCTAGTGCTCTAAAGCACAAGAATAAAGTCGTGAGTTGATAAGGAGACTAGATTATTACCACCTGTATCTTTTAGTCAACCAGTCAACACTATAGAGCCAAAAGCTTAATCTTGGGTTGTCATAGAATCTAAGAGGAGAGGATACTCCATTTGCAGTTGATTTTTCTAGTCAATAAACAAGGACTTCATGTGATGGGTGCTTGTTTATTCAATTTGTATAACTTTTTTGACTTCAGAGGATATGAATTTTTTCATTTTGGCTAACATTATTAGAGGTGGTCCTCCACAACTTTTTCTTCAATCAACTGAGACTTCTCACACCACCATTACAACTAATAAGTTGCTCACATTTCAAAGACAAAAGGCCGGTTCCAAGACCTAACTCTTTTGTCTCGTGGAATTTACATACCATTAGGCATCAAAGAAAAGCAAGGACTAGGAGACAAAGAAAAGAAGCAGCTAAGAAAAAATGATACATGATGACTATAGTTATAGATGAACTTTAACTGGACCTTTTGTATCACATGAAATTTTCATACCATCCAAAGAAATATCACAAATATCACTTTATGATCCACTAAGAAAAAGAGGACTATAAGACCAAAAAAAAAAATTAAAAAAAAATTATAACAATGTTGACCCTTATATCACATTTTTTTTTATTTTTAAAAAAAACACTTAAAAAAAATGCCTCTAAGAAAAGCATTAACAAACATTTTTGAGACCATTGAAACAACAAAGTATAATAATTTATACCATTAGATGAATTATAAACATTAGAAGACGATAATTTCCAGGAAGCCAAACAAGAATGTCTCCATGTGAGCCAGGATGCTAAATTAATGGTAAATTTTTGAAAATTTCAGACAGAATTATGAGTGTCATACCCATTTGAAGGGGCTCTTGATAAATAGATTCCTGTGGGTTAATTTCACGAAGAAAGCAAAGACACTTTCATTTAAGCTTTAACGTCCGACCACTCTTTTGTGTCGTGGAATTTTCATACCATCCAAAGAAATCTCCCTTTATGATTCACTCGGAAAAAGGGGGCTACAAGACAAAAAAGAAAAAAAAAAGAAAAGAAAAGAAAAAAAAAAGGACAAACTTATTACTTTGAGAATTACATGTTAGTTTTCACATTTGTTTTGATTCTTATGTGAATGACGTGAGGGGACTAGCTAGATTACTACAACCTCTATCTTCTAGTCAACGAGTCTACTAGAGACAAAAACAAAAACAACTTTGTAAACTGTTTGAAAGTTAGAAATTAAAGTCTTTATAAATTATATGTTTTTAACTTATATGTCTTTTCTTTTAGTGTTGTATTCCTAGTCACATATTTCTTTACATCTTCGGTAAAAATAAAAAAAATAAAAAGTTTGTTTTTCATTCTTTTATAAATATAAATTAACTATTGAATTTGTAAAATTAACACGTGGATAAAAAAAAAAAAAAAAAAAAACATTTTCTAAAAACACCATTATTTTACAGAAGGACAGAAATAGCGAAGTTCTTATAAATGCCGCTATTTTTTTGCCGTATTTCTTATTTTTATCCAGTTTGTTTATTAATTATTTGTTTTTAGACAAATGAGTTGTATAAAATGTACTCAAATTAACTAAACAAAATGAAAGGTAATGAATTTACTCGATAGTAGGTGAAACAAAAATTATAAAACCGATTAATCAATACAAATTATACAATAGAATGTTAATTATAAAAAGAATATCATATAAGTCTTATCAATACAAATTTTCATCTCCTAAAAAATCATAGCACATCCGGCAAATAAAGTGCTTGCAAATTTTCATATCAATGTCATATAAAGTGCTTGAAAAGTCTACATAGAGTTCATACTTATGAGTGTATTAAGTTCTACATTAGTTCCTTATTAAGTATATAGTAAGTAAGACTAAGCTTTATAAACGATTTTAGTGAATTGAAAGTATATAGTAAGTAAGACTAAGTTTTATAAACGATTTTAGAAAACTACACATGCAAGATGAATACAAGGTTCTTCACTAGATGCTTCAGTCTAATGATTCATTAAACATAATTAGACTGCAAGAACCATATTTACAAGAAGATATACGACAGTAGTTTGGTTTCACTGCGAACAACTAAGTTGATGTACAATATGATTACTACCAGAAGACTTGTCCTGATTCCTCAGAATATCAGGGATCTGATCTGAGAAATGGGAGATTCTATGGAATAGATGCACAAAATCTAAGTAAAACAGAAGCACCATAACCAGGACAAAAAAAATCTCAAGGTTGATGTTCATATTTTAGAAGCCTTATATATTTCATTACGTAGGCATTCATTTACAGTTATTTCACCTTATAAAATGTACTTGCACTCATCCTCCCTACATTGCAGAGTGTCCACTGCTACAAACTCATCCATGTACAACACACACACACACATATATATATATATATTGCCTCATCATGACCAAAACTTTTTCCTTCCACAAATATACGAAAATCCCCACCATCACCTTCACAAGTTCGCCACCAATGTTCATGGCCTTAGTCATGACTACCACAACCATGGCCACTGCCACCACCCTCAAACCCCTCCCAACAACTGTAAGAAAAAAAAACTAGACAATGGTAGGGTCCCAAATCTAAAGATAGAAACTAATCTAACCCAAGCTTGTTTTGGTTTAATTTATCTTTGGCTTTTTTTGGCGATCAAATATATTCCAGTTTCACTTAGAAACCAACCAAATTTGATTCAGTTTCAGATTTATCCCAAACCTTATCCAAACTGAACCGTACACTCCTATAGTCCTATTTGTTTTTTTTGATAAGTTACACTCCTATAGTCCTATTTGTATGGTAGGAGTAACCTATATTACGTGTCAACCATTATTATGTCATATAGATTATGCCGCTCAATGAACCAGCATAAATACCTTTATCCATGCAAAACACAAAGCAGCAAATGTACAGACCTATGTCATATATGCCTATGGCATATTTTATGTAATATAAAAGTGAGCACAAAAGTGGCATTCAATGTCAACTTGAGATCTACCAAAAAGCTTATGCTAATTTTCTAATAATAAATAGGTTAGATCATGCTCTATTCTTGGGAAAGGTAAAAGCTTGTATCACCAGGTGCCCCCACAACCTTTGATAGAGATTGCATGACAATTTGATTTAAGTTTCATAATATCCATTGAGAAAATATAACAGCAGTTCTGTCTTAATCCAAATTATAAAAAGCACATATATTACTATCACTTATGATCACAATAATCATAACAGAAACCCAAAAAGAACACCAAATTAAGAGAAAATTGGAACAAAAAACATACCTCCTGGGTTATGAACGTCCATTTTGAATCCAACAATGCTTTCGCAGAGTGAGCAGGAAGGTCTTTTTCGATTTCATTAAACCCTAAAGGTTCTCCATCTATATAATTGAACAACATCAATGCTTTGTTGGAACTTATTAACACCATTGTAGATATAGATGTTAAAAATGCTTGCATTTTGTATAACCAGTATAGAACAACTTCACAATCAGACTAGATCAAAATGTAGTATATTTTAGCTATACTTTAGCCACATAATGGTAGATCTATCAAGATCAAAGTTAGATAGCAAGTCAGAAGTCAGACCTGAACTTCCAACATATTCACATACATAGATTTCGGTGGCCTCTCTCAGTGAAACTCACACTCAAGAAGCATGCCTCCCAAGGAGGAGCAATTAAAGACATCAGATATGTTACCTCGCATTGAATCAAATGAATAGATTTCTGTCCAGATAATGGCAGGATTGTGTTTAGAATCCTATGTTTGCTCGTAAACTTGGGACAAACAATTAATCATCTTTTACTTCAATGTTTCATCACTAGAGAGTTAGAAGTGTTCTCATTATGGGGAATGGAAATATCGGGCCTTTAATAGTGTTGAGCATAGGAAGTTGTTCCTTAAATTTTCAGTTTTGAGAGGATTGTATGATTAGATGTCTGCTGTTGGCAATGTGTCTTCTCCGTTTCCTTTTCTTCATTTGCTTGATTGTACGAATTTTGTATTGTAATTCATTAGAGAAATTTCTTGTTCTTTTTGCTCCCTACTTCCTAGGTGGCTTCTCTTGTATACTTGTGTACATGGGGGCACCTTACGCTTTTAATGAAATTTCGATTAATTAAAAAAATAATCATTAGGGGATTATCGTATAAACTTCCTGTATACATGAGAGAGAGAGAGAGAGAACTTGAAAAAAGACAGGCTCACAATTCTCCTCTAGATGGGTCTGAACCATCACTATACCAGTTATTTTATGATTGAATCTTCACGAAGAAAATGACAGTTTATTTCATTCATTAAAACACTCAATAGCCTATATTCATTTAATTGAGATAAAGGTTTAATTGAGTTGAGTAGATTAATAACCTCCTTCAGTGGTTCAAACCTCTATGCAATACATCAAATGATGGAAGCAAGTCCAGTCAAACCTTTTTTTTTTTTTTTGATGAATGAGTAACTTTTCATTATCTACGTATCCCTGTACAAAGAAAGCTTTAGCAAAACTAAAGCAACTTTAGCTTATATACAAACCAACCCATAGGACCAACTAAAAACAAGGCTCAAAGAGAAAACCAGAAACTATGCAAAAATAAAAAATAAAAAATCACACCAGAACCCCATGTAAACCCCAAGCATTACAAAGAATAACATTGCCTTCAGTTTTCTAAGTCCAGTCAAACCATTTTTTTTTATATAAGTAATCAAAATTTATTAAGAGCGAAAGTGTGCAACCCAAGTACACATAAAGTATAGAAAGAAACACCTAACTAGAAAAAGACAAAAGATCGAGAAACAAGAAAGTCTACTAAAACTAAAACAATGTAAAGTTTATTTCCAGCATGGCAAGGATTCACATAAGGTGAAGAGTTCATCTTCAAGTTTAAATTTTCAATTCATGCAAAATTCAATTTACATGCTCACATAAATATAAAAGTGGATGAAGGCAGCAAAATGCCTCTCTTTCTTCCCCTCTAACTTGGATTTCCAAGATTCCATAATAGTTAGAAATGCAGATGGAGAATTCGAAGTAATCCTTGTCATCCATACATATTTATTTCACAACTTGTTCCTGCCTGATGGCTAGGTGTTGCATTATTTCAATGGTTCAAAGTTAGTTTTAATCATGACAAATGCACAACATGAGAATTAATAACAGGAATTTTCAATTCCCAGGATTTGAAAATGTTCAACCATAAATTTGACTAGCATCCAAAGATGTTCTAAGAAGCATCCTTGGCCCCTAAAATAAAATAAAACAAATAAACCAAGCCAACAACTTTCTAACGCAAATAATAAGAGTCAATACTTGTTAATGTAGCCTACAGAGGGTGCCAATTAGGCCCCACATCAAAATTGACCATATTTCTGAAGAATTTTGATCTTAAATCTTGCTCTTAAGGGAGCTTCTTTCTCCCTGCAACATAACTTTACTAGTGCAGCACAAAAAAAAGAGATGGCAAACTTTGAACCAGAAGAAGAAAGAGGAGATGATGGAGCTAATAGTGATGATTAGCAACTATCTCAAGCACTCTGGCGAGTACTATCAACTTAAAAGGATGAAGAAGACTGGAAACAAATAGCATATTTCTCACATGTGTAAGATGCAAGAGTCAGCTAGTACTATGGTCATTGATGAGAGCAGCTGAACCAATGTTGCGCCAGAGGATGCTCAGGGTTTAAAAACTTAACACATGCTAACCCTTACAAGGTTGCTTGGGTAACCAACACGAATTTAAATATCCATAAGAGATGTTTGCTTGCCTATCTGATTTGCAAATTCATAGATACAGTGCAATGCGATGTTTTTCCTCCAATGGTGTGCTTGCTAGGCCAACCACGGTTATTTGATAAAAAGAACATAGCACTATGGGTTCGATATTACATATTTCTTTCCCAGCAGCCTATTTTGAAATTTTTGCCTAGAAGAATCCCAAATTAGCATAATGGGGTAGTTGAACACTTAGCTAGCAATTATGAGGAAAGTATTTCATTTTTTAAATGAAAGTTTCCCAGAATTACTTCAAATAGGAGCTAGTTACTAATGATGATAGTTCTTTGCTTTGAAGGAACTTATGGGTGAAGAAAGTCAGTTACTTCTCCCTGGCAGCTGCTGTCCATTAAATTCCTCGGATCTAATGAGCTGTCCTACTTACTTTTCAATGAAATGTGAGTAATTCCTTAAGAAGTAACCTTGGCTACAAAAGGATGTTACTTGAACTCTTTTGGCAGTGATTCAATAAATTGAAAGTTGAGTTGTTTTATTTTTTATTACATATTTCTTTCCCAGCAGCCTATTTTGAAATTTTTGCCTAGAAGAATCCCAAATTAGCATAATGGGGTAGTTGAACACTTAGCTAGTAATTATGAGCAAAGTATTTCATTTTTTAAATGAAAGTTTCCCAGAATTCAAATAGGAGCTAGTTACTAATGATGATAGTACTTTGCTTTGAAGGAACTTATGGGTGAAGAAAGTCAGATACTTCTCCCTGGCAGCTGCTGTCCATTAAATTCCTCGGATCTAATGAGCTGTCCTACTTACTTTTCAATGAAATGTGAGTACTTCCTTAAGAAGTAACTTTGGCTACAAAAGGATGTTACTTGAACTTTTTTGGCAGTGATTCAATAAATTGAAAGTTGAGTTGTTTTATTTTTTACTTTGGAATCCCTTCCCTCCTTCGTCTCTTCCTATCTAATCTTCTTTCTTAATTCTCTTTCTTGTTGATGTTCTCAGCAGTTCTTTCCTTCTTTCCTGCTGCAATTCTTAGAAATCTAATCTCTTTTTTCTCACATAATTGATCCCAAACAAAAATACGATTTTTTCCCCTCTTTATATCCCACCTATGATTCTATTTCTCTTTTCTAACCTTCGCCACTCAACCTTCCTGTCAAGACAATCTTAGAAACAATTAATTAAATGATGTCCTGCATCATTCTGTATCCACATTTTTTCTTTTCTTTTAAATATAAAAAAAATAACTTATCACAAAAGGAAGACATCAAAAAGTGATCTAAGGAAGAGGGATTTAAAGCATTCCCTGAAAACTCCTTATGGATCAACCAAGAATAGAGAACCAAAAAGTGAACACACAATAAACTTGCAAATAACCACCAGCAAACTCATTGATTGAAATAACAAATCTGGCCAATCTAACTAATGTGGATGCATTTCAATCATTTATAGAAGTATGTCGAGTTAAAACAAACTATACTGTGTTTCTTAAAAAGAGAAAAATTGAAAGACGGGATGCACATTATGTCAATGAAAACAAGAAATAAAACACAACAAAATCCTATTACCATACATGTTTTTTTTTTTGATAAGTAAAAATGTATATATCAAAAAACCCAAAAGGGCGCAACACAAATACACAAGGTATACAGAAGCAAGTGCCTAGAAGCACCCAAGAAAAACCCTAAGCTCACAAGGAGCACCCACAAGAGGCCGAAATAGACCCAACCAAAGCCCAAACATAAGCTCACATACTTACCATACATGTTATGTGGTACTAATGACCAAATTTATGAAGGTGCTTGTTTGTGGAAAAAATTCTCTTATGTACTTAACATTATCAAAGACATAATTGGTTTCTGTCGAACATATATAAGACTATGCAAGCATTTCTTGTATCAGACTGTCATTTGTGTGTGCGTCATCAATACATAGACATATATATGTAATATATCATACTGTTGTGTGTGTATCTATGCATGCATGTGTGTGCGTGTGTGTGTGTGTACATACTCTGCATTCTGTTTATGATCTGATTAAATAGAGATGAACATACCACTGTAGTAAGCACGAAAAAATAGCACTGGAACTCTGTATGAAGCACTATATATTATATGGAGATCATAGTAAGGTACTTTGCTGCAATTGCTCTGGACCTTGCAATAAGAGCAAGATCTGATCAATGTAGTAAAAGAGACAAGAATCAACAGGTAACAGAAAAACATGCAATTTTCATGAGCGATATCTATGTGTCCTTTAATACACTTCAAGATTGATATCAAACAAAGGAATCAGAGACAAGGATATCAGTTAAAAGACATACTAAGGTGGCAATATCAATGAGCTCCTCTTTCTCGGAGCAACCTGTCTCTTCTTTCTGAGGGCAACTTAGTTCATCATGTTCTTCCTGTG
Source organism: Corylus avellana (assembly GCF_965113065.1). Classification (NCBI taxonomy): domain Eukaryota; kingdom Viridiplantae; phylum Streptophyta; class Magnoliopsida; order Fagales; family Betulaceae; genus Corylus; species Corylus avellana. Next base: position 2,557,404 of record NC_142491.1, read on the forward strand.
AATAGCAACTATAATAATGCTAAGATCAATCGACCAATTAAATAGCTAGTGCTGCTTCATTATAACATCAAGGACAAACCTCAATTGACCTGAGAATTATGTTCTCCAATGATAAGTATCCTTCCACCTAAGAGAGAGAGAAACAAATAAGAGAAGTAAAATAACATCAAGTGTTGAAAACGAACTGATTGTAACAGAGGGAGACTAAGAAAACGGTTGACAACACCAACATCATGAGAAGCACCCCAAGGTTGTTTTGGACAAGAGACCCATGACCAAGGAGGGAAAGCTGACATAACGCTTTTCCATTTCTCCATAAAAGCACAAGCGGCAAGACGAAAATCACCTGATGAGAGGGTTCCATCCCATGATAAAATATCCATGACAGCTTCTTTTACAGCTGTTACAGCCTGAAGGGAAAAAGCAAAAAGATATTCACTTTCAGAGTTAAAATTATTATAGGTATGCACTAATTTGGGGAGCATCACCTCAAACTCGATCAGATCGGCGAAAGGACCGTGTGGAACAATTGCAAAGTACCCAGTTCGTTTGAATCACTTTTTTCACTGATTACGGGTCCAAGGACGACGAGAAGATGGTCCGTGGAATCCAAAGAGTTGGAGATGGTGGTTATGGATAAAGACAACACACAAGGTTTGGGTTACGGGGCTGGCAGGGGACCCAGGCTATCTTTGCATCCAGTTGTGGGTTTAGGAACATTTGAGGAAATTAATAGAAGATTTAGTTGGAAGAACAGTGGAACGGGTTCCAGACAGTCGAGGGGTGAACTCTTGTTTCTTTTTACTTTTCTCTCCGCGGTGTTCAGGCCTGCAGCCTTTTCCTTTTTCATGTCATGCACCGAGTCAAGAGGGGATAAATTCCTTGTCTTTTGTTCCACCTACCTTCCCTTGTCTTTCATTTTCGTGGCTCATTTAAGAGGCAATTTTGGGGAAATCAGTATTTTTGCCCTTGTTCTCACACTAGAACAACTTTGCACAACTTTGGTGTTAGATTAAGTCTAATTTTAACTATGTGTATATAAATTTTTGTTTATCTTTTTTTTTTAAGCCAGTTTTTAAGGTTGAGTTCTACCCAAGGTTTAGATCATTTACATTCTTTTGTCTCTTAGTTGACTTCTTTTTCTGCATTGAATGCTTTTTTTTTTTTTTTTTTTGAGCTAAAGGGTAGGCCAGGGAGACCAAGTGTGACTATCCGACCTGGACGTGATCATAATAAAACCTACCTGTTGTGCACTACTCATGGGGGACCTAGACGGCAAGAACCGCAAACGCACCCTTAAGACTAGCTGAGTCACAGCTTAGTTCAGTCCCACTAGGACATTACTAGGAATCAATGTGACTAATACTAATCAGGTTTTGCAGAAGAATGCTTTTGTTCTTAACTTGGCAACACTATTCCTTGTATTAATCTATCATTTAAGCTCAAGATCAATAATTAAGCAATATTAGCAAAATCAATTGTAAAAGGCAAGATTAGTACAAAATAAAGATGATAATGCTTAATTGAATAAAAAAAAATTGTGCACATTTAAGTAATTATCACAATACCACTTCCACTAAGGCCTAAAACAACCGAAAATAAGGCCAACTCCAACTAAGGCCCGAGAGGAGCCCAAGAGAAGCTCCTTAAAGAAAAGCTCCCTATATCTCTCTCCATTTCTCCCCTCAAGCTCAAAGATATTGACTTGGACATCTGAGTGGCTTCGGTCTCATGACTGAACGAATTTTGGATCTACATTTATGACTGGATTAATGTTCTTGGCCTTACACTTCTACATCTCCTCCTATATACTGCAATAAGTAAAAAAGCAATGGAATTTTCAGTGAAGCTTCAGTGTCATAAAATTGCAACTTCATTCGGCAGAGGTTAAAGGCATCAATTTTATTCATTGGTTGCCGTTATTACTATTCCTATATCTCTATTTTGCTATCTCTATGGAAAAGAAGACCTTGGTTTCAACATGTGACATCTTGTAAACTTAATTAGTCGTGCTTTGAGAATTAATGTATGTGTGCATGGCATTGTACATGAGGTATTTATGATTTAGATACTTAATTATGATAAAAATGACGCTTTTTTATTTCGAGTCATTCTTGGTGGTACTGATTCCTTATGAGCATTTTCCTTTGAAACATGCAACTTTGAGGAGAATCAAGTTTTCAAAACTCGGTGATGCATCGATCTTTGAAAAAAAATGCATGTGTATTGGAAAATTAATTATACTACCATGTGAATCATTTTTGTTAGAACAATTTTCTTGTTCGAAATACTCGATTAAGTTGGACTTGCAAAAGAGAAAAAAAAAAAAAAAAAAATGTAAGTGATAGAGCATGTTGTGGGTGTCGGGAGTGGATTACTCTTATGCTTAAGTTAGTAATGTTTGAGACATGAAATAGAATTGCTTTGAGCAAAAGTTTTGAGTTAGGAGCCTAAAGTCTCTTTTACCTTGCTTGGACTTAACTTTTATAGTGGTTCCGAAGTAACTATCTTCGTATCCTGTTCTAGCTTTTCCGTGTGAGTACCTCCCATTATGGCCTAGGCTTATGCACCCATTATTTCATAATTTAAAAGTATATTCCATGTAGTGGGTCTGAGTATGGTCATTATCCTTGGAGCACACTTTATTGGCATAGGAGTGGATCTCACTCGGGTATGATAGGACTGGGCCAAGAGATCGGTTTCGGGCTTTTGTATTCAGGCTTTGTGGGTCGTGTTGGTTTGTCGGCCCAATTTTCAATAGTTAACCCCCTCATTCTGTGTGACTAGTTGCATAACAGAAATTTTTTTAAAGAAAAATTAAGTGAGCTGGTTGTAAGGTGCAAAAATGGAAATGACCTAAACCACACACTTATAAAAAGTTTTTGGAGGTACACACAATCGCCAACTCGAAATGTTAGAGGATGTTCATGTGGAAATCGTAAAAAGGTTGCAAATGAATCATTTGATGCCAACCCCCACATCGACACATTAAATACAAGTATGAGTTGAAAAATCCAAGGGTTAGCACATTTTATCTTTTGACCAGAAACATATAGCTTATGCCCAATGCTAAAACATCAAATACAAAGTAAACTAGGCCATTCCAATAGGTTCCAAGTGCCTTTATAAATGGACCAAACTCGTAGAATATTGTAAAATGTCAAACAAGGTCATGAAGCTCCCACTTCTTACCACGCCCTTCATTTTGCAAATATACTACGACAATTATTGTTGTCAAGACATGACATTATGTATGGTCTACCATCTGATCAAGCACTTTCCATGAATCAATGCACACCTGACACTTACATCAAACCCAAAACTCTCTAGGGTGAATCTAAATATTTAACCATTGTTTTAACATTCCATGCCTTCAAATCTTTCAAAGAAACAACTGCTCAAATAGTTTGTTGGCTTCCATATTCAAGAATAAGAGTTCATGAAAGTCAACAATATTATCTCCAAATGACAAGGATTAGTCCCATCCAATATGTGACATTCACAAAGCAGCATATTACTAGTCGAGAATAAAGAATAGCAACATAACTTCTCAAACTTAAAACCCAATTTTAATGGTCAATTATGAGAAAATAGAATCGAACATGAAAACATTATGTAATAAGGAGATATATCTTAGAAAAAAAAACTCTTATTTGTTACACAGAAATTTTAATTTGCATTTAAAATTGAGATGATTGACTTGATTCATTTGATTCATTCAAATTCTCACCACCATTTGTCATGGTACTCTCTACTGATGATAGGAAAGGCTTTGAAGGCATTTGTAAGCATTCAACTTCTCCTTCAAGCATGTGCACAGCTTTGTTCATTGAAGGGCGATCACTTGGCTTCATCTGGATACACCATAATGCAACAATGATCATCTTCTTGCTTATTTTCTTTTCTTCCTCTGTGGCATTTTCGATTTCTATGTCATTTCCGTCGTGCAATTGGTCATAGACCCAAGTAGGGAAGTATATTTGGCTTGAGTGTTCTGCAAATGCATTTAAGTTCTTTCTTCTACCAGCCATTTCCATCAATAACATTCCAAAACTATAAACATCAGCTTTGTATGAGACGCCTCCAATGTTTTTGTAGAACAACTCAGGAGCCATGTATCCCAATGTCCCTCTTGCAGCAGTCAGAGAAACAACGCTGTCATTTGTTGGATACAATTTTGCTAGTCCAAAGTCAGAAACCTTGGGAGTAAAATTCTCATCAAGAAGAATGTTGTGAGGCTTAATATCAAAGTGTAAAATCTGCATGTCACATCCTTGATGTAAATATTCAATCCCACGAGCCACTCCTAGAGCTATATCATACATTTGATTATAGCTTAGGTGCGTGCATACTTCTGGAGAAAATAAGTATTTATTCAAGGAACCATTAGGCATGAACTCATATACAAGAGCCCGTTTTGATCCTTCAACGCAAAAACCAATGAGTTGCACTACATTAACATGATGAATCCTTCCAATTGTTGCAACTTCGCTTATAAAATCTTGTCCGTTAGCTTTAGACTTACCTAACATCTTTATAGCCACAAGACGACCACTTCGAAGCGTTCCTTTAAATACAGTGCCATAGCCTCCTTCACCCAATTTGTCCTTGAAACTTTTGGTAATCTTTCTAATTTCGGAATAAGAGTACCTTATTGGCATGAGGTTATTGTGACTTTGTAGGAATTCTTCAACAACATTATACATTGATAAATGCCTCCTCCGCCATTTATATATCAAGAATGCAATCACAAATGGAGTCCCCAATATCATTTTTGCTACATGGAATAGTCCTATGGAAAAACATCACCAAAATTGAGTGTAAGCCAACACATGTCATTGCATTGTTGTAATCTTCTTGATCCTAGTAATTAAGTACAGTACTTGTTATCTTTTTTCTGTAGTAACTAATAGGAGAAAGTATACTTTAGCCCTCTGAATTATCACTCATTTTGTAATTATGCTTCCACACTATAAAAAGTGACATCGAGGCACCACATATTATCATTGTGTGTCAAATTTGTCACTTTTACATTTTTTTTTCTCAAAATACCCTTAAACTTATTTAAACCATTTGAAAAATTAAAATTATTTAAAAAAAAAAAAGTAAAAACGCCAAAAAAGGGTGGCCTTTTCATATTTTCCCTCTTCATTTTTTTTTTCAAATTGTTGTTCTTATATATATATATATATATATATATATAGTAACTTTGAAAGTATTTTCGGGAGAAAAATGCAAAAGTATCTAATTTGACATATGCTGATAGTAAGTGAGGCCCTAATTAAAGTCATTTTTTAAAGTTTGGAGTTATAAGTACAAAAAGAATAATAGTTCGGAGGGTTAAAGTATATTTTTTTCTAATCAGTATTTTAATTTTAGCCCCATCTTTAATTCATGCTTTACAATGCAAAGAATAATTTGCTAAAAGAAAAAATATTACAGTAGATAAAAGGAGAGAGGTTTCTACGTACCGTAGTCGATGACCGTGTACGTCAATACTCTGATTGGCAAAGCTGCAACAAATTAAATAATTAATAAAATTGCATAAACAAATCAGGCTATCTTATCAAGGAAACAGTGGAAGAAGGCAAAAAGCTATTTTTCAGTTTCCTCATTGAAACCGCACCTTTGTAAGACAGCTGTTCATAAAATCCTCCAATATTTTGTACTGTTTTAACAAAGAAAAGAATAACATCAATCAGTGTTTGGAAACATAGAACTAAAACTTAACATTTATTTTAAAGTTGAAACAGAGTATTTGTTGTATTTTTTTTTTTTTTTAATGCAAACTTCAGTAATAACATCACATTGCAAGGGAAAGAAAAAAAAATAATCAAAATCAAAAGAGATAAATACGTTCTTACCGTATAGCAAGTAGTCACCTGGTAGTGCTATTATCCGCCAAATATCTACAACATGGGGAAAAAAATCATTAATTAATCGAAAAGGTACCTTGAATAATTTTAAAAGTCTATGACCTAATAAAATTGCATAAACAACTTTAATTCACCAAATCAGATCCTTTTTTTTTTTTTTTTTTTTCAAATTTATAAAGGTATGTTAGCTAGTCTTATAGAAAAGATTTTAAGATATTTTTGTCTTTTTGCTAATCTAAAAAATATTAATAGTTTTTGGTAGTTTACTAGAGACATTGGCTTTATCAATAGTTTAAGAAAACATTAATACTAAGGTGATAGTTTCAAGGAAATAAATCCTCTTCATTTCAAATGAAATGGGAATGAGGCATTTAGTGAAAAATGTGTTAAAATTGAGACAAAATTACCTTATCCTTTAAGAGAATTATGTCCTAACCCTTTAACCTAAATGGTTCCTCTCCATTTCATTTCGGGAATCTGTTTCCTTGTTTCAGAGGGTATTTCATTGTGTTATTCAATATCATATATTTTTCTCAAAAATAAAATAAAATATTCTATCATATATCCTTTAGTCCTTGAGATAGAAACCTTACACATTAATAGGTCCTGTAGTCGGAAGCCTGTTGTGACAAAGAAAAGAAAAGCGTCAGCGTTTGGAATTTTAGAATTAGAAATAAGTTATCACATAGGCATGGTAATATGGGGGTATGCATGAATTAATGGTTAGTGATGAGACCCGAGAGTGAGAAATCCAAGAATTAAGAAAAGAAAGAAATATAAATTTAATGGTTAACATATGTTAGGGCACATGCGTTCTTTTATATACGCACCTTCTTGGTACCAGTACATGCAGTTAAGCTCAAAATTCCATAACGATTCATTGTAGAAGTCTTTACAGGAAATACTTCGCAAGTCTAGTCGACCAAGCCAAACATCTAAATTAGATGTGAGAGATATTTGGTCTACTTGGCACAAGTCCCCCAATTCCACTGCACTAACCATGAATAGAGCATATCTATACCTTTTGGGAGAATACATTCCATCATCCTCATCATCATCAACGCAAGCAGAAATGTTTAAATGATACGGAGAATTCACTGGCTTTTCACAGTTGACGAATACCACACTCGATGTCCCTGAGTAACGATCATATGGACCCCCTGAACTAAAATTAGTTCCGTCTAAAAGATAACGAGGGATGAATGGGTGATTATCCTTTACAAGACCTGAGTCGACAACATGGATTGCATTGCTGGAGTAATCGATCAGTCGTACGTAGTATCTTCCATGGTATAAGTACAACACTGTTTGGTTGTTCTCGCATGAGAGAGTATACCTTTGATCGCCACACTTTTTTGGATCGCTGGTTAATCGAAACGGATAGCTTATGTTACGGATACTGCCGCAGGAAGAAGCAGGACAGTGACGATCAGGCTTAGCACTAGTACTGCAACTTTGATGAAGTAGGAGGACAACAACAACAATAAGGGCCGGGAGTCCCATATTTCCTTTTGCCATGGAGAGAGATCTAGAGAGAGAGAGAGAGAGCCAGAGAAAGAGAGAGAGAGGGTTTCCACATTAAACGACAGCTAAAAGCCTTTTATAAATAATGTACATTTACAAGGCGTAAGCACCTACGTCATATATTGAAAAATAGGCATTTTATAAATTAAAAAGAAAGAAGAGGGCATTTGCGGTAACAACGGGAGTGGGATGGACTTAAAATAAACCATTGTTTCACCCGAAATTTCCTTGAACACAGTGAGAGGCAATCACTGGAGAAATCCAAACTATTTAAGAGGCTGAGAAGCAATATTGCTGAGAGCAGAGATAGATATTTGCTTAGAAATGGTAATCTCATACTTGCTCTTGTTTCTGGCTTTCAACATAGTCGACGTTGGAGAAGGCCAAAATGTGTGCGCTAATGAATCACGGTGTGGAGGCCATGGCCCAGCCATCCGATTTCCTTTCCAACTTAACACCCAGCCAAATGACTGTGGGTATCCTGGGTTTACTCTCTCCTGCATTGATAGAAAACATACGCTTCTCGAGCTGCCCATTTCAGTGAAGCTTTTTGTCAAACATATTGACTACAAATCTCAGGTAATTCAACTGTATGATCCAGATAATTGCTTTCCAAGCCAGCTTCGGTGGCTCAATTTGTCTTCCTCTCCTTTCCGATTCAAAGTAGAAGACCCTCATAATTATGGCCAACAAGAACCTGATTATGGCCTTTCTAAATATGCCTTATTCAATTGTTCCTCGAGATCAGAAGGTATGGATTACCAATATGATCTGATCTCTTGTCTTAGCGACCATACCTACCAAGTTTATCCTGCGACTGACATCAGGGCGTCCCTCGTATCTTGTACAAAGATGTATAATCTTGTATCAATGCCAGATGGTATAATACGGCATCATGACAAATTTGTCCAATTGAAGTGGTCCACTCCAGCGTGCAGAGACTGTGAAATGATCAAAGGCAAGAGATGTGTGAGGAGTAATAGCAATGGATCAGAAACTCCTCAGTGCATTTCTATTTCTACACATACTCATGGTATTCTATCTATCCAATTCATTTCATCAACCTTTCTCCAATTAACTTAGTTGTTCGTTTATTTACGTTTTGAAATGTATATTAATGAGAAGCTGAATGTGTTAAATCTTTGATAGGTACATTATCAAAGTCAGCCATTGTTGGTGAGTCATCTATTTTGGATGGGTATTTGAAATTCTTCTTCTTGTGGACATGGAAGTTATTGATACATGAATGTTTATGGTGCAGGTGTCATCTTAGGGTCATTTCTACTGCCATGTGTCTTTGGTCTCTACTGTTTTTATTCTTATGATAAAGTAGAAAAAGAACATCAAGCGAAGGTTGAAACGTTTTTGGAGGATTACATAAATTTCAGACCTACAAGATACTCATACGCCGATATTAAAAGGATTACAAATCAATTTAGTGAGAAGTTAGGCGAAGGAGCATATGGAACAGTATTCAAAGGAAAGCTTTCCAATGAAATTCATGTTGCAGTGAAGATCCTTAACTCTTTTATGGGAAATGGGGAAGAATTCATAAATGAAGTAGGAACAATGGGTACGATCCATCATGTTAACGTGGTTCGCTTGGTTGGGTTTTGCGCTGATGGATTTAGACGTGCTCTAGTTTGTGAGTTCTTACCAAATGATTCTCTAGAGAAGTTCATATCTTCAACAGCCACCAAGAACCGTATCGTTAATTGGGATAAGTTGCAAGATATTGCTATTGGCGTAGCAAAAGGAGTTGAATATCTTCACCAAGGGTGCAACCAACGAATCCTCCATTTTGATATCAAACCTGGTAATGTTTTGCTAGACCAAGACTTCAATCCAAAAATTTCTGATTTTGGTCTTGCCAAGTTGTGTTCGAAGGATCAAAGTGCAGTTTCCATGACCACAGCTAGGGGGACTATAGGTTACATTGCACCTGAAGTGTTCTCTAGAAATTTTGGGAATGTGTCTTCAAAAGCAGATGTTTATAGCTTTGGAATGTTGTTACTTGAAATAGTTGGAGGGAGGAAAAATGTTGACGTTACAGTTGAGAACACTAGCAAAGTCTACTTTCCAGAATGGATCTACAATCTCTTAGAACAAAAAGAAGACATACGAATCTATGTTGAAGATGATGGAGATTCTAAAATTGCAAAGAAACTTGCAATTGTAGGAATCTGGTGCATCCAATGGCACCCAGTGGATCGTCCTTCCATGAAAAATGTGGTTCAAATGTTGGAAGGAGAAGAAGATAAATTAACTATGCCTCCGAATCCATTTGCCTCTGCAGGCTCCATAAAAACTAATGCAAATATACCTACGAAACGTCTAAATCTTGAGTTGGAGGTCATTCCAGAATTAGAATAATTGTATGTGAACTTGGCACATGTAATAACTTTGTAAGTTGCAATAATCTTGTAGTCTTAGAACTTATTAATCTTTTAGTCAATGTATAACCAATTCGAGGATTATAAAAAAAGTATGCGCTATATTTGTTTTCTTTTTCCTATTTTGTTCTTTTAGCTGTTTTTTTTCCTGTTTCAATTGTCAGTGTCTTCGGCCACCCCATGGCCCTTGGGGAGGCCGTACCATCCCAAGGGCCAAACGAAAAAATAAAAATAATAGGTTGGTCGTTAGGGATGGCCGAACCCCCACGACGTTTCTCATTACAATTAATAAGTTGATGGCATTTCAAAGGCAGAAAGCGTGTTCCAAGACTTGACTCTTTTGTATCATTTGAAATTTTCATACCATCAGACATCCTCTGAGAAACGTCAAGAAAAAAAGGACTAGGGAACAAAGAAAAGAAGCAGCTAAGAAAAGAAGATGCATGATAACATCTAGAGAGATGCCACTTGAGGAACCATCTTCTAGTCAACTAGTCAACTAGATTTTATTAGATGCATGATGTTTTTAGAAAATAATGACATTGTACGAAAATTATATTTTTTGTTAAGGCAGAAAGATAAAGTCGTGAGGTGAGGGCCTGATTCGTGAAGGATAATGAGTAGTGCAATAATCATTTTCTTCAATTAGAGTTAGAGACATTTTTAAGGTGACATTTTAAGGCAAAACAATGTCTTTATTTAATTAGCGACGTTCAAATACTGACAATTTGTAAATGTTCTAAATAAAGTGACTAAAATTAAAATTATGAACGTTTAAACAGTGAAAAAAATGATCATTTTCACTGAAATGTCCCCTTTTAAAAGGATACATGTATGTGTATAGTGCACGTCCCCTTTTAGAAGGGGACGTTTTGTACAGTTTAAATGTCCCTAATCTTTAAAAAAAAAAAAAAAAAAAAAAAAAAATTCCCAAATATATATATATATATATATATATATATATATATATATATATAAAATCAAATTAATTTCTTTTTTTAAAAAAAATAAAAAATAAAAATAAAACAAATTCAAATTAAATTTTTAAATAAAAAAAATTAGAGGGGTGACTACCCATCATTGGAAGTGGCCTTCAGGGGTGACCTGGGAGCCACCCCATAGGTGGCCAAACCACCCATGGCCACCTCTGGGGTGGCTCGCGGGCCACCCCTGAGGCTGGGGGTGGCCTTCGGGTCACCTCGAATCCGCCCGGGGGTGGCCTGCGAGCCACCCCAGAGGTGGTTGGCACCACCCTCGGCTACCTCTAGGGTGGCTTGCGGGCCACCCCGAATCTACCCTGGGGTGGCCCGAACCGGCCACCTATGGGGTGGCTTGCGGGCCACCCCCACCCTCAAGGGTGGCTGCCAGTTTTGAAACCGGAAGCCAACCAGCCTTTTTTTATAAAAAAATAAAAAAGGAAGGGATCGGAGGAGCAATGCCGCCAGAGGTGAGAGAGAGAGAGAGAGAGAGAGAGAGAGCTTAGTGAGAGAGCTGATATGTGAGAGAAAGATAGTTGAGTGAGAGAGCTGAAAGGGCGAGAGACCGAGGGAGAGGGGGTGGGTTGGAGCACGTAGATCAAGGGGGGGAGGGTGTTTTTCACTGTAGCAACGCCCCCCAACTGAGTGGGAACGTTGTTACAGTAAAATGACCCCTCTTTCTAAGAGGGATCATTTTACTATTGAAATGACCCCTAATGTAATCGTTTTATTAAAATGACCTCATTACAGAACGTGTCCCTAAACCTCAGTTTTTTTTGGTGGGCGTTGGAATAAATACTCAATATAAAAGGGTTTGGGATATTAAACTCGCACCTACATAGTGATATTCCTATAACGGATAGTAGTGCAAAACTCTAGAAATGGGTTAAAAAAAAAATTAAATTAAATTAAATTAAATTTGATGTTGCCTGGTTAGTCAAGGCGTGTGCATTTTATCTAGGAGGTTAGGAATTTTTTTTTTTTTTTTTTTTTTTTTAACATTATCCCAACGATAAGTGTTGACCCTTCGGAGACCTTTTGCTTCAATCAACTAGTGACACTAAAAGTAGAAAAGAAAACATAATTCATTCCACTTGGATGTACGTCTAAACCAAACCACAAAGTTACTTTGAGAATTGCATGTTAGCTTTCACATTTGAATTGATTCTTAAATCTTATGGTCCCAATAAAATCTGAGATTGTGATGTAGGGTGGAACGGATACTCAATCAGCTTTATTATAAAGATTATAACTCGAGTTTCGGACATCGGATTGGAGCATGTTTGGTGGCATTGGAAAGCTAATTCAAATAACTACAAAGTCATATTTCATGAGATTTGACTAATTCCGATGTTTACTAAGTCAAAACGGGTTGCAAAGAGCTCCCTGGAACACATGTCTAGACCCGAATTCCTCATGTCTAACACATCTATGTTTTAGCTTACGTTAATTTATTTCTTTGGTGCCCGTCCGGACGGCCATCGTAGATTTGTTAAAACCGACTTTATTTCGTATTATTAATAGGTTTAGGATTTAGGGGTCTATAAATACATGTTTTATAGACCCTAGAACAGAGCGTTTATTTATGAATCAGTTTTTATCAATAAGATTACTCAGAGTTGAGTTTCTTCATTATTTTCCTTCAAACTCTAAAGAGTATCTAGCGTTTAGAGAATATTTTTTAGATTCTTTGATCGTATCAAGATCTAGAAATATCTATCCGTTCTTTATTAATGTTCTTCTTTACAACCACTAAGTCACGCTGCATCAGTTGGTATTAGAGAGCCTCGTCTGCAAGCTCGTCTGCAACCGTTCCGACAGGTCTAAACCCGAGAGCCTCGTTTGAAGTCCTTGTCCAGAGACTGTATAGACGCCTATGTTATTTCCCAATTTTTGTCTTTAATTTAAGTGACCGTCCAAACCGCGTTATGTTCTGTCCGGACAGGTATCGTAGAATTATAGTTCGACTTAATTTCATACGTTTATAAAGTTTAGGGTTTGGGGCCTATAAATGCATACTTTATAGACCCTAGAACGTAACTTTTGATTATATGTGAGTTTTTCTCAATAAAAAGTCTAAGAAATGAGTTTTTTTTTTCCTATTTTCCTTCAAATCCTAGAAAGTATCTAGCGTTTAGAGAACATATAAATTTTTCCATTTTGGCTAACATTATTTGGGGTGGTCTTCCACAACTTTTTCTTCAATCAACTGAGACTTGTCACACCATTCATTACAATTAATAATTTGCTGGCATTTCAAAGATAGAAGCGCGTTTTAAGATTGGACATTTTTGTATCATGTGGAATTTTCATACCAGATCAGAGAAAAATGAGAACTACTGGACAAATAAAAGAAACGTCTAATTAAGAAAACCTGTATAAGTGTCCTAACCTTTGAGGATAGAAATTTTTTCATTTTGGGTAACATTATTGGGGGTGGTCCTCCACAACTTTTTCTTCAATCAACTGAGACTTGTCACACCATTCATTACAACTAATAATTTACTGGCATTTCAAAGATAGAAAGCGTGTTTTAAGATTGGACATTTTTGTATCATGTGGAATTTTCATACCAGATCAGAGAAAAACGAGAACTACTAGACAAATAAAAGAAACGTCTAATTAAGAAAATCTGTATGAGTTTCCTAACCTTTGAGGATAGAAATTTCTCCATTTTGGCTAACATTATTGAGGGTGGTCCTCCATAACTTTTTATTCAATCAACTGAGACTTGTCACACCATACATTACAACTAATAATTTGCTGGCATTTCAAAGATAGAAAGCGTGTTTTAAGATTTGACATTTTTGTATCATGTGGAATTTTCATACCAGACCAGAGAAAAGGGAGAATTACTGGACAAATAAAAGAAACAGCTAATTAAGAAAATCTGTATGAGTTTCCTAACTTCTGAGGATAGAAATTTTTCCATTTTGGCTAACATTATTGGGGGTGGTCTTCAACAACTTTTTCTTCAATCAACTGAGACTTGTCACACCATTCATTACAACTAATAATTTGCTGGCATTTCAAAGATAGAAAGCATGTTTTAAGATTGGACATTTTTGTGTCATATGGAATTTTCATACCAGATTAAAGAAAAATGAGAAATACTGGACAAATAAAAGAAACAGCTAATTAAGAAAGTTTGTATGAGTTTCCTAACCACTGAGGATAGAAAATTTTCCATTTTAGCTAACATTATTGGGGGTGGTCTTCCACAACTTTTTCTTCAATCAACTGAGACTTGTCACCCCATTCATTACAACTAATAATTTACTAGCATTTCAAAGATAGAAAGCGTGTTTTAAGATTGGACATTTTTGTATCATGTAGAATTTTCATACCGGATTAGAGAAAAAGGAGAACTACTGGACAAATAAAAGAAACAGCTAATTAAGAAAATGGTTAAATACTAAATACCCCCCCGGGGTTTTGTTGCTTTATTTTTTCTCCCCTAGGGTTTGATTTTTATCACAGGAGGTACCTGTGGTTTTGATAATAGACCAAATTAATTCTCTGTCAGTTGACTTAATGGAAATCCACGTGGACCAATCAAATGTTAACACGTGGCATTTACTTAATTTTTTTTTTTTAAAAAAAAAGAAAAAAATTCGGCCACCCCCATCTGGTTGGATGGGGGTGGCCGAAACCACCCCCAGTGGGTACTGGGGGTGGCAAGCCACCCCCATGGAGCCTATGGAGTGGCCGAAACCACGCCCAATGGTGGTTGGGGGTGGTTTTGGCCACCCCCTTGGCTGCGAGGGGGTGGCCGGCCACCCCCTTGGTGCCCATGGGGGTGGCTCAGTACCCACTGGGTGTGGCTCGGCCACCCCCATGGAGCCTAGGGGGTGGCCGAAACCACCCCCAACCAACATTGGGGGTGGTTTCGGCCACCCCCTAGGCTCCACCCCCAGTACCCACTGGGGGTGGCTGATGGCCAACGACCACCCCCAATTTTTTTTTTTCTTTTTAAAAAAATACATTTTTTTTTTTAATTTAAATAAAATTTAAGTAAATGCCGCGTGTCAACATTTGATTTGTACACGTGGATTTCCGTTAAGTCAACTAATGGTCAACTGACAAAATGACTAATTTGGTCTATTATCAAAACCACATAGACCTATTGTAATAAAAATCAAACCCTAGGAGAAAAGAATAAAGCAATAAAACCCCAGGAGGTATTTAGTATTTAACCCTTAAGAAAATCTGTACGAGTTTCCTAACCTCTGAGGATAGAAAATTTTCCATTTTGGCTAACATTATTGGGGGTGGTCTTCCACAACTTTTTCTTCAATCAACTGAGACTTGTTACACCATTCATTACAACTAATAATTTGCTGGCATTTCATAGAAAGCGTGTTTTAAGATTGGACATTTTTGTATCATGTGGAATTTTCATACCAGATTAGAGAAAAAGGAGAACTACTGGACAAATAAAAGAAACAGCCGCTTAAGAAAATCAGTATGAGTTTCCTAACCTCTGAGGATAGAAATTTTTCAATTTTGGCTAACATTATTGGGGGTGGTCCTCCACAACTTTTTCTTCAATCAACTGAGACTTGTCATACCATTCATTACAACTAATAATTTGCTGGCATTTCAAAGATAGAAAGCGTGTTTTAAGATTGAACATTTTTGTATCATGTGGAATTTTCATACCGAAAGAAAAAGGAGAACTACTGGACAAATTTAAAAAAAAAAAAAAAAAACAGCTAATTAAGAAAAAAGGGTGCATGATAACATCCAGAGAAATGTCACTTTAGGAGCCATCTTCTAGTCAACTAGATTTTTTGAGATGCATGATGCTTTTCAAAAATAACTACTACAACCTCTATCTTCTAGTCAACTAGTCAACTAGAGACAAAAACAAAAACAACTCTGTAGAATGTTTGAAACTGAGAAATTAAAGTCTTTATAAATTATATGTTTCTAGCTTTATGTTTTTCCTTTTAGTGTTGTATTCTTAGTCACATATTTCTTTACATGTTCGGTGAAAAAAAATAACAGTTAATTTGTTTTCATTCTTTTATAAATATAAATTTACTATTGAATTTGTAAGATTTACATGTGGGTAATGAAATATATATATATTTTAAAAACACAATTATTTTACAAAAATAGTGAAGTTTTCTTATATTTATCCGCTTTTTTTTTTTTTTTTTTTTTTTCTTATGTTTTAAATGCCTTTGATTTTGGAAATGCACTACTGTCGTATTTCTTATATTTATCCAGTTTGTTTATTAATTATTTGTTTTTAGACAATTGAGTTGTATAAAATGTACTCAAATTAATTAAACAAAATGAACGGTAATGAATTTACTTGATAGTAGAAAAACAAAAATTATAAAACCAATTAATCAATACAAATTATACAATAGAATGTTAACTATTAAAAGAATATCATAAAAGAATATCAATACAAATTTTCTGCTCCCAAAAAATATCGTCTACCTCACAAATAAAGTACTTGTAACACCTCAATCTCATATAATCTACATATGTTTGCTATTAATTTGATTCCTATTTCCTTCGGCCCAAAGGCAACCCAAATACCAAATCTAGTAAGCTAGTGTGTTCTCAGGTTCAGGTTGAATTTCAACATCCACAATCGCCAACTTGACGCCAGGCCCAAGCCCAATCTCAATTGCGGGCTATTAAGAAAATGATATATGGTAAATTGGCGAGCAGTACGGTATGTATTTATTTATTTATTTTCAGTTTTAAGGTCATCAACTATTGTTACTATTCACAGTCATTTTATATTGATTCACGTTGTGTATTTAAAATCGCTTTTTTTTTTTTTGGTGATTAGCATGATAAGTCATTTAAAACACGTCTCGTCTATCGGTAGTGTGATAACGAGTAGTGCAATAACCATTTTCTTCAATTGGTGTTGGAATAAATTCTCAATATAAAACGGGTTTGGGATATTAAACTTAGACCTCCAGAGTTGCTATTCCTGTAAGGGATAGTGCACGCAAAACTCTAGCTAAGAGCATCTTTACCCATACAATCATTAAACCATATGAGGTAAAACTATAGGGGTTGAGATTTGGTGCAATATTTTTTATTTGGACCGTCCATTTAAATGGACAAAAAAATAAAATAAAATGTGACTTGCAGTGTAACGTGTAACTATCAGGGTGGCCGAACCACCCCTTTAACCAGAAGGGTGGTTTGGCCACCTCAAAATTGGCCAATGGGGATGACCGAGTCCCCCTCATGGCTAAGGGGTTAATTTGGCCACCCTCTAACCACACCTTTTTCTTCTTTTTATTTACTGTCACAATCTGAGAGTTCATCTTAAATGAAGGGCCCAAATATATAATAGGTATTGCATCTAACCTCAATCCAAACTGTTGCCTATCAAAGAGATCGTCAGCTCTAGTGTCTACCAATATGCTTGCAAAAAATGCGAACCGCCAAACAAACCGCCATTGGAGGAAAACAAAAATGGATATCACCTCTGTTTCTTTTATTTATTTATTTTATTTTTACGGATATGGGTCTAGGATAATTATGGGCCTTACCATAAACATGCCCAAGAACAAGAAAGCCCCAATATATATATATATATATATATATATATATATATATATAAAGAATTGAATGTTAATGAACATCTCTGAAAAGATAAGAAAGGTTAATTTTACAGAATGTCCTCTATCAGATTTTTAATTTGTTGACTTAGGATCCCTACAATTTTTAGAGTAATTATACTATATAAAATTCCTTAAATTTTAACAACTACGTTTTGAAAATAAATACGCCATATTAGTATTTATTACATGTTAAATTACCACTTTTAATAGGTGATTAAATTTATCAAACTTCACTTAATCATTATTTTAACACTCTTTCTCACTTATGTGCTCAAATTTCCATTTAATATGTGATATCCAACACAAGGAATATTTCATTGAAATGGGAATAAATGACGGAATCAAGGCTCGAACTAAATACTTTTCCTTTCATACTATGGTAAATCACTACTTGTCATAAAAGTTTAAGCTTTATGGATAAGTGGTGATTTAACATTACTTTTCTCAACTTAATATTTATTATTCATTTTTTAAAAAAAAAAAAAAAAAAAAAAGAGAGTAATACTACTTTTCACACCCATTTATCATACTTAATTTCTTCCAAAAAAAATAAAAATAAAAAATTATCATATTGATCATATGCAGAGGACACATGTTTTTATAGACTAGATTGGAAGAACTTCCTACTTCCTCCTTTTAAATTTTTTACAAATGCTGTGACAATATCATACCCAATCGGCACGTGTTTCCTTTAATAAAATATATATATATATATATATATATATATATATATATATATATATATATTAATTATAAAAACAAAATTAAGAAACAAAAAGCAAAAAAAAAAAAGTGTGGTGGCCGTTCAAGACCCCCCCCCCCCCCCCCCCCCTCTATTTTTTTTAAACACGAAAATTTGGTTTTTTATATTTTGGAAATTAGTTTTTGTTTTTTTGGGTTGTTTATTGATGTTTTTATTTTAAGAATAGAATACAAAAGATTAACCAAAAAAAAAAAAAAAATTGTGTTTTATATTTTGGATAGTTTTTTACGCTTTTTAAGGAGTATGTAAATTTTTTTATTGATGTTTTTATTTTAAGAATATAATACAAAAGACAGTGAACAAAGAGTTTAAAACAATCAACCAGTTTGTGAGGCATCATGTATTAGTAGAACTATATTTATCTTTAGAGTTATCATATATGAATAACTTATTTTGTGTAAGCATAGGTGTTTTGGATCACCACTATTTAACTCATACCTGTTCTAAAAAAGTCTTGGCATTTTGAATTGTTGTTGACACAAAAAGAGTCAAGACAAACCTTAAAATTATTTCAATATTGTACCTTGGACATATAATAGTTCCCAATCAAAATATATATGTCGAAGGTCCAAAATAAATATATTAAAAAATAACTTCAAATATAAAATACAATATATATATATATATATATATATATATATATATATAGTGAAATAATTGAGAATCATATGCTTTCTAAATAGCATTTGAGAAACACATGCTTTTTGAATAAAATTTCTTTCAAATTTCTCTTTACAATTAAAAAAACACGTGTGTTTTTCATATGCAAATGACACGTACATGTCGTTTTTATAGACTAAGTTGGAAGAACTTTCTCAAACCCAATTTAAAAGAAAACTCTGTCCAAAAAACAATTATCTTTCTCCGAACTCCCAGCTCTATTTCAAATCCATTATGGTTATGAACCAATTAATTTGATAGAAAACCTATACTTAATAATAAATTTTGAAGAGAATTCATGTTGAATCGTTCATTTATTATAGACCAGCTCAAGCATGTACTACATCATGAGAATTAAATCACTTGTTTATCATATTTAATGTGTTTATAACTAGAGTATTAATGTTTTTGGCCTTGCGCTTCTAAAATTGTTACGGAAAATAAGATAATAATTCCGACATGTTGCATCTTGTAAACTTAATTAGTCGTGCTTTTAGAGTTGATGCATGCATGCATGGCATTGTAATTTGTACACGAGTTATGGATGATTTAGATGCGTAATTGTAATTAAAATGATGCTTTATAGTTTTCCGGTCATTCTTGGTGGTTGATTCCTTATGAGCATTTTTCTTTGAAATATGCAACTTCAAGGAGAATCAAGTTTTCAAAACATGTCAATGCATCTTTGAAAAAATGCCACATATATAATTGGGAAATTAAGTATACCACCTTGTGAATTGTTTTTGTTAGAACAATTTCCTTATGCCAAATACTTGACTAAGTTGCAAAAATGTAAACGATGACTTTGATGTTGAAGTCAATAATGTTTGGGAAAGGAAATATTAATGCTCTGACCAAGAGTTTTGAACTAGGGACTAGAAGTTCATTTTACCTTTTGCTTCATTCCAATGTATTTGTCTTCGTATCACATTTCAAATTTTGCGTGGGAGTACCCCATGATAGCCTATGTACGTTTAAGCACCCATTATCCCTTAAATTAGGAGTATATTCCATGCATGCCGTGGATGAGCACGATTGTTATCCTTGGAGCACAATTTACCTGCATAGGAGTGGAACTCCTACTACAAGATTCAAATCCAAAATGCATGAAATCTTCATCGCTCATCGTTTTGATAGTCTCCATGTTAGATTCTAATCCCATTGTGAATTATTACCTTAAAATTGTTGAGGAAAATTGAGTGGAAAACCAAAAAAATCAATGCGACTTTGAGGGGCGTGTGAATACTATCTTTAAGGTGAGAATTGTCCCCAATCAAAAGAGGTTGTTGCTAACTTAAATCTCAATGGCATGCAGAGCCAACTATTCGGGGGTCAACAATTTTTTTGAATGAATGAAAAATAAATAAATAAAAATTAATTAACAAATATTAAAAAATATAGCTAACAAAATAAATAAACAATTCAACAAATTTTAATTATTATTTAAAACCTATAAAGAATAGGATGATAATAAAAAAAAGAAATAAAGAAAAAAAAGACTTCCTTAAGCAAGGATTTATTGACAAATTTGTTAAACCTATTTGTCACAAGCTCATTTAAAATTTAAAGTCTAGCTAGTCCTGGATCAACTAAAAAATTATTATTTTTTTGTAGTTTTTTCATTGGAATTTTTCATGATAAATTTCCTTAAGCAAGGATAATATGCAATCAGAGGTATACATGTAAACAGTAATACATATGCTCAATGTTCATTAATAAATCATGGAATAACTAATTTTATTCAATTACAGCAAAAAAATCATACAACCAATTGTAGTTTAGGACACTAGTCTCAATAATGACATTATGATCTACTGTCCAATCAAGCACTTTCCTTGAATCAATGCACACCTCACACACATCAAACCCAAAGCTTTCAGGGTAACCTTAAATATTTAACCATTGTTTTAACATTCTATGCCTCCAAACCTTTTAAATAAACAACTTTTTTAATTGTTTGTTGGCTTCCATATTCAAAAATAAAAGTTCATGAATGTCAACAATATTATCTCCAAATGACAAGGATTGGTCCAATCCAATATGCAATATTCACAAAGCAGAGGATTACTAGTCAAGAATGAAGAATAGAAACATATCTTCTCAAACTTAAAACCCAATTTTCTTGGTCAATTATGAGAAAATACAATCAAACATGAAAAAGTTATGAAATAAGAGACATATCTTAAATCAAACAAACATTTATTTGTTACACATAAATATTAAGCATCTTTGCACTACTATCAAATATATATGAGAAAACTAATTTCCTTCTTCAATGGGGATATAATACATGAAAAGACTCGTATATAAATTAATTTGCATTTAAAGTTGAAATGATTCACTTGATTCATTTGAATTCTCACCACCAGCTTTTACGATACTCTCTAATGATGATAGGAAAGGCTTGGAAGGCATTTGTAGGCTTTCAACTTTTCCTTCAAGCATTTGTAACTTTATTCATTGAAGGGCGATCACTAGGCTTCATCTGAATACACCATAATGCAACAATGATCATCTTCTTGCCTATTTTCTTTTCTTCCTCTGTGGCATCTTCAATTTCTACGTTATTTCTGTCGTGCATTTGGTCGTAGACCCAAGTAGGGAAGTATATTTGGCTTGAATGTTCTGCAAATACATTTAAGTTCTCTTTTCTACCGGCCATGTCCATCAACAAAATTCCAAAACTATAAACATCAGCTTTGTATGAAACGCCTCCAATGTTTTTGTAGAACAACTCAGGAGCCATGTATCCCAATGTCCCTCTTGTAGCAGTCAGAGAAACAATGTTGTCATTTGCTAAATACAATTTTGCTGGTCCAAAGTCAGAAACCTTAGGAGTAAAATTCTTATCAAGAAGAATGTTGGGAGGCTTGATATCAAAGTGTAAAATTTGCATGTCACATCCTTGATGTAAATATTCAATCCCACGAGCCACTCCTAGAGCTATATCATACATTTGATTATAGCTTAGGAGCGTGCATACTTCTGGAGAAAATATGTATTTATTCAAGCAACCATTAGACATGAACTCATATACAAGAGTCCGTTTTGATCCTTCAACGCAAAAACCAATGAGTTGCACTACATTAACGTGGTGAATCCTTCCAATAGTTGCAACTTCACTTATAAAATCTTGCCCGTTAGCTTTGGACTTGCCTAACATCTTTACGGCCACAAGACGACCACTTTGAAGCGTTCCTTTAAGTACAGAGCCATAACTTCCTTCGCCCAATTTGTTCTTGAAACTTTTGGTAATCTTCTTAATTTCGGAATAAGAATACCTTATTAGCATGAGGTTATTGTGACTCTGTAGAAATTCTTCAACAACATCATTCATTGATAAATGCCTCCTCTGCCATTTATATATCAAGAATGCAATCACAAATGGAGTCCCCAATATCATTTTCGGTGCTTGGAATAGTCCTGTGGATGAACATCACCAAAATAAGTTGTAAGCCGGCACATGTTATAACTCATTTAATTTTCCTTTTAGATCATTGTTAAGTACAATACTTGTTATCATTTTAAGGTAATAATTAATATTTTCATTTTGGCCGCAAGTTTAATTCATGCTTTATAGTGTGAAGAATAATATGCTAAAAGGGGAAAATATTAAAGAAGATCAAAGGAGAGAAGGTTCTTACCGTAATCTATGGTCAAGTATGTCAGTAATTTGATTGGAATATCTGCAAGAAATATGAAAAAAAATTAATTAATTAATAAAATTGCATAAACAAATTTAACCATTTCTATGTCATTGTCTCATTTGAGATTGAAACCGCACCTAGGTAATATAGCGGATCATAATCTGGTCCATTTGATACTGTTTTGACAAAGAAAAGAATAACATGCATCAGTGTTTAGAAACATAAAATTAAAACTTAGCATTTCTTTTATCGTAATTTTTTAATGTAAACTTTAGTAATAACATCACATTGCAAGAAAATCAAAAATCAAAAGAGAAGGTTCTTACAGTAGTAAATTGGTAGTCTTGCTATGTCCGCAATCCCTACAACATGAAGAAAAAGGAAACATTAATTAATCGAAAAGGTGACTCGAATAACTTTAAAAGTCTATGACCAAGTAAAATGGCATAAACAACTTTCCACTAGGGCCATGCTTAACAATAAAGATAAATAACTCTATAAACTTCTAGATTTCAAACTATAATTTTATTATCAATGTTCACTCCTTCCTCATCCTCCTAAAATTATTAATTGAGTCAATGTCCCCCAAACTACTAAAAATGGTCAATATTATCTCAATAATAAAAATACCCTTCATAAAAAAAATTAAGAGAAAAAAAGAGGTTTCCGGCCATAGGGTAGTTCGGCCACGGGCTCATACAATTTGTCTCTTCGTTTGTATCTAAACGAGGTGGGCAAGGAGAAAGCAATCATGGGCATGGTTAGGGGCTGCATCATGACCCTTACATGCGGCAGCAAGCTTACTAGAAATGCAAAAACCAACACTAAACCTATCGAACACGTTCCTATTTACGGGTCTGTTTGAAATTACGATTTTAAAAAGTGCGATTAAAAATAATGATTTTAAAATGTGTTATTTGAAAACATAATTTTAAAAACACAATTAAAGCGAATGGCAAAATCGTAGTTTGGCTTTTAAGAAATCGTAGTTTAGACTTTAAAATTGTGTTTTCAAAAAAATACCTCGTTTACCTGCAATTTGAAAACACAAATTTTTTGCATAAATCAATTTTTTCAAATCGCAATTTTTTAAACACGCAATATCATACAATATATTTTCTACAATTTGGTTTATAATCATTATAATCGCAATTATTGTCCATGAAAATGCCAAACGCACCCTACACCAAGCTCGCCTACGCCTTGGGCCTCCCACCAGTCAAGATTGAATTTTAAAGTTGACAGTATTTTTAGAAGCATTTAATAGGAGAGAGAAAATAAAAATAGATTTTGAAAAATTCAATCTTGACCATTGATTAAACTACAGCATACTCTCTCAATCTCCTAGATCCACTTGATCTCAAAAAATTAGGCAAAAGTGACCAATGGTGAAGACCCACTGTCACAGCCAACTTCCCAAGACATGCATGCTTTCCAATAATTGGATCTAAAACTACTTGGTAGTATTATAATATTGACTAATTTATTTTGTGTGTGCAGGATTAAAGGAATAGGGTTACAGCTAGTGCACCGTGATGGGAGATAAAGCCAGGGGCGGAGGGAGGGGGGGTTGAGAGGGGTCAAATGCCCCCCTCAACCTCTAAAATTTGTTCTTACCGCAATAAAAAAACCATTGGCTCCCTGTTTGCCCACCCTCAGCCACAGACAAGAGGCAACACTCGCAAGTAACACCAAGACGTCTGGTGTGTTTTTACTTCTGCCATAGTTACAACTTTTCAAGCTTTTAGGGTTAGGTTAGATGAAAAGAGTGAAGAAGATGGTGAAAAGATGACATTTACTAAACGCACCGTTTAAATTACTTTTCTAGTTTTCTTTGTTTGACTGTGTGGACCACGCTGGCGTGCAGTTAAGGCCAAGTCCCTTCTTGCTTTTAACGTGTTGGTGGGCTTAGAAAATAAAAAACAATGTGTAGTACTGGGCCAACTCTAAAAACAAAAGTCTATATAGTTAAAAATAAAAAATAGAAAACGTTAGTCCAAACAACTTTCTTTTTTTTTTTTTTTCCTCGAAATCAATCCAAACCACTCCCTGTGTAGCAGCACAACACATCATACAAAAAAAAAAAAAAAAGCCCTAAAGTTCTATAGGTTTCCATAGATAAAAAAGCATTTACAATGAGCTTTTTATATTTAGATTTTCTTTTAAAATTTAACAAAACTTATGAAAACACTAATTTAACAATCTCACTTCTCTACTTTATATTTAACTCTTGTCATAGATGCTCTCAAAATTCCAAAAATTCAAGTTTAATAATTTTTAAGCTTATTTTTTACCCTTCTCTCTCTTGATTGGTTTACAACTAATAAAATAATAATATTTAACTAAAGTAGAAAAAGATACAGAGAGTTTGATGTTTGACTCATTTTAAAAGTGACTCATCTAAGATGTTAAATTAAAAACAAGAGACAAAAAGGCATTTACAGTAAAAAGTAAAATCACTAATTGCAATTTAGAATTCTACAAAATTTTAAAGTCTTTCTTTTAGTCTGTCAATTTTTTTTTTTTTTTTTTTTTTTGAAGCCCTCAACCGTTCGGATCAATTGCTTTTTGACAATTTTCTTTTCCTAAAATATTTTAGTTATATAATCAAACGTTAATATTGATTAAGTTTTTATATTTATATTGCTCAATTGGATTAATTATTTATGAATATATATAGTTTTTGTTACAGATTTTAATTGTATAAAATATGTAATTGTAGTTACCTAAGAATATGAAGAATAACAATAATTTTATTGACCTCCAATCAAATTCTAAATGAGCTCATATTGAAATAGATTTGGCAAATCTATTAGTAGATGCTTTCTTTAAAAAAAAATTCTGATTAATAAAGACTAAATTCTAATTAATAAAGACTAAATTCTAAGAGCTTGACAACATAAATTGTATTTTATATATATATATATATATATATATATATATATATATATATATATATATATATATAAATTTTGTTGAATTCTTTATTTATTTCATTAGTTATACTTTTTCAAATATTTTTAATTAACTTTTTTTTTTTTTAATTTCATTCATAAAATAAAAAAAATAAAAATTTGACCCCCATCAACCAAAATCTTGCCGCCGCCACTGGATAAAGCGGTTATGTAATTTTACTAAGAGTATATTAATATACATATTTTGACATCACACTAGCCCAAAAGCTTAAGCTAATGGGCTGCGTCCACTTTTATATATAAGAGAATCGCGGCATTGAGTATTCGTATATAGCAAGCATAACCACAATCTAGCTTCTGTCAAACTCTTCACTTACACAAATGCGGTTTAATTTTTATTTTTAAAATTTATAAAAGTATTTTTGACTTATTAAAATAATTTTAATGTCATTTTTTTCCTTTTTGCAGGATTGAAGAACATTGAAAATTTTTAATAGTTTAAGTGGAACATTGACCAAATTAATAATTTGGCAGAACATTGACAATAAGATAGTCTACCATATATCCTTTACTCCTTGAGATAGAAATCTTACATGCTAATATCCGACATAGTCCACTGTTGTGACAAAGAAAAGAATAACGTTGATCAGCGTTAATTTGGAATGCTATGGGTCATGGGGTATGCATTAATGGTTAGCGATGAGAGTACCTATAGTAGAGTATTTTTGACATATTTTATTTGAATTTTATTAGTTAATTAGGTTATTTGCATTTAAATTAGTATTTAAGAGTTATTGTTATGGGTTTGGCCTAAAGTCTGTTAAATTAGGATTTTTGTTATTTAATAATGAGCAGTCAATTTAGGGTTAAAGTTTATTTTACCGTGTCTATTTAAATACTCTTTGTACTCCTATGGAGATTACATTATGATTAAAGAAAAAATATGTTTTCTTGGAAACATAATTGTTCTTTTCTTCTTGGTAGTGAGATTCTACCAAAATTCCATTGTTGATCGGTGAGCCTTTGATCAACGTGGTTTATTTATCCTTTTATGTTATTCTTTATCTATTTTCAGTTGTTCTCCTTTCATCCTGCATCATCTCCTTTGTGACTTGAACTCACGATATGGTGTTTGACTCTGATATAAGATGATACAAATCTTGAATATAATTTACTCTAAAAAACCGACTTATAGAAAGAGAGTGTCATAAAACTTATATACACACAATTAAAATTAAAATTAAACTTATATACATACGATCGTATAATCAAACACAAAGATCGTAACAACTCACGTAACCAAAAGTTTCAAATATCTCGCGGACTCGCGCAAACAAATAAGATCACATAAAAGGTGTCTCTTTTGGCCTTGCATTCACCGTAGTCTCCATTCTCCTCCGTGATGGGAGGATTGCTGTTTGGAAAAGATATGGACCACCATAATGATTTGTAATCCGGACCAACAAACAAGTTGCTCCTAAGAACAAAGAAAAAAAAAAGTTGCTCCTAAGAACACGAAAAAGGAAAAAAAGCAATAGGAGGGTGGACCAATGAAATACCCGGAAAAGTATTACAAGAAAGGATTAGGATCCCCTCCCATTATTGGGAGAATTGGAAAATCTCCAACATTTAATCCTGGCCATTCATTTTTATCCAAAAGCTCATACGATGTTACATGTTTCACTTAAATTAAATAATAAAATATTAATTAATTTTTAAAAATTCAAAATCAGAAAAAGTTGGTGGGTCTCTGTGGGGGCTGTTTGGAATTTGGGCTAGTATAGAAGAAAATAAGAATATTTGATATAAAAAGTGAAAAAAAATATTTTTGTTTTATAGTGATTTTTTTTATTTAAATAGTAATAAAAGATGATTGATGTGATGTAAAAAGTAATAATATTGAGAGTGAAATTTGAGATGAATAGTACGTGGCTTTTTTTTTTTCTTGTTTTTTTCATTGGCAAACAACCCCATTGGATCGTTACTGTTTAGTGACCTGAAACTATAGCAAAAATTATAGCAAGATTTAATAGATGTGAGAAAAAAGTAAAAGTATTTGATATGAAAATGTAAAGAAACTTTATTTTGTGGTAATTTTTTTTACTTAAATAGTAATAAAAAGTAATTACTGTAATGTAAAAAGTAAAAATATTTAATAACTGAATTTATTTTATGAATAGTAATTGGCACTTCCAAACAAGCCAATAATGGCAGTGTAATTCCAAGTTCTTTTTTTATTTTTTTCTTATATTATTTGTTTTTGCTCTGCATGACCTGAAAAATGGCAGCTTTTTTTAAGTTAACATTTTGCCATTCAATTTAACGTGCCAAACAATTCTTCTTTTTTTAAAAAAAAAAAAAAAAAGAAAAAAGAAAAAAAAAGTTAACCTCTTTTTAAAATTATTGTCAAACAATTTTCTTTATTTTTCTTTTAAAAAAAAATTCAAAATTCATTTTTACTTTATATCACATTAATTACTTCTTATTGCTATTAAAAAAAAAAAAAATCTACAATAGAACTCCAAATTATCTTAATGGAAATCACATGAAACTCATTTGTCGAGAAGATAAACAGATAGTTTAAAATTTATTTCGAAAAATAAATTTTATATGGAAAAAAGAAATGATAAAAAGAAAAAAAAAAAAAATCTTTCAACCATACAGATTAAATTGCTAGACAATAAATTATTAGAAATCTCAATCATGCTTTATGACTTGAATTGGTATTTGGAGGGTTTCGGTAACTCAAAATGTTTTTAAAATTATTAAAGAAAAATACTTCTCTTTTTTATTTATTTATTTATTTATATCATAGCACTGTTTTTATTTTAAGCACAAATTTTTTTGGTACATGTTTATATTTTTACTCTCTGTTTTACTATACATAAATGCGCACCCATATACAGAAACTATATGTATTTATGTGCTTATCTATAAGTTGGGATAAAAAAATAAATAAAAAAAACCATAGTTCCTATATAATAAAGAAATATGACAAAAGATATTTTGATTTCAATAATTATTACATGAATAATGTTATTTACTAAACTATTATATGACTATCATACAATTTGATGATGTTAGCCCTTTGGACTAGCACTTGTAAAAAATAAAAAAATAAATAAAATAAAAAGAACTAATTTTCAGTGCAACGTTTGTATGGTAGTCTACTCTATATATATATATATACTGTAGCACCTCAAAAAGTTAGTCACACATTGAAACACATTGAAAAAATGAATTGTTTACATTCAGTAAATCATAGAGGTGTTAGAATTAGCATACTCTCTAGTTCATTTGAACTAGAGAATATCTAGTTAATTATAGTGGATGAGTATTTTTGTTCAATCAAAAAGTGGAAAGACAAAAATACCTCTCAAATAGAATTAACTGGATACTTTTCAATTTATTTGAACATGAGAGAATCATGTGCCGAGGTGTTATGGGTGTTAAGTTTTACATTGATTATTTATAAGTAATTATAAAAAGCTCAAATTGTAACTTAATTACATATAGATAAATTACACTTTTATTCCTCAAACTATCAACCAATTTGTAATTTGATCTCTAAAACTCAAACTTATAGACTACCAATTTGGCTGTCTTTGGCAAAGGAGTGGGCTGGATCGGACCCAAAATTCCAAAAATTTCTTTTCAAAATCAACTCCAACATTCTTACTTTTTACATTACATCAATCACTTTTTATTACTATTCAAATAAAAAAAATCACTATAAAACAAAATTTTTCATTTTTTTATACAAAATATTCTTACTTTTTTCTCTTACATCAATCAAATCTGATACAGTTCCGACACACTTCCTAAGTCCACTTCATTGCCAAACATAGCCAAAATGTTTGGGCACGATAATGGTGCTCTGACTCTAAGTCAAGTCCTGGCCTTAATTTCTTGTATGTTTTACTTAGTTTTATTATCTCCATCTTCTCAACTTTCCGTATACTTCTTGATTAGGACCCATTCAATTATTTGTTAATTTGCATGGCTTTTCTATTACTTGTACCTCAAGGCTCCGTTTTGATTGCTTGGAAATGAGATAAAACACAAATTGCCATTGAATTTGAATAAATCTCCAAGAAGACATGCTCTACTGATTTGCATTTGTTGTCCAGGTTCTTGGAAAGATCATGAAGGTTGTAGAGAATTTTGATTTCTCTAGCAAAGGCTGCCTTGAGTTTGTTTTATGTATCTGATATTAAAGAGAAATGCGAGAAACTGTATTTTCATTCTACAATGCCGATGTGAAAAAGTAAAGATTGATTCAAAGGTTGGTTGGGACTATCACGTTAGTATTGTAAGATAATTGTGAAATTAAAATGTAGTTTTCTGTAATACTCTTATTTGAAACCTTGCTAAGGTTGTGAAAGTGGACAAGAATTCGCTCTATTTCATTTTAAATGGAAATGAGCTATTTCCGAATCAATAGCTTATTTTGTTTTATTAAACTGTGTATACGATGTCACATTATTTAAAATTTTTAAATAATGTGACAATATATTTACCACATGGCTCTATATACACCTTTGAATTGAATGAAACAAAATAAATTATCGACCAAGAAATGACTCTGACTTTTCGTGGACCGATTGCCTCAAATTATCATGATGATACAAATTTCTCTTTAAAGCTTGTTTGGGATTGCGTTAAAGAACGTAAAAAAATACTTTTAATGCCTAAAAAACTGTGCCAAACAACAATTTGTCATGTTTAGTAAAAAAGTTTATACTTATTTGACTGTTTTACTCTAAAAATGATCAAAACTCTTTTTTTTTTTTTTTTATAAAAAAAAAAAAAGCTTAAATTTTCAACACAATCTCAAACATACTTTTAAGAGAAATTAGCCCCATATGATATCACCATCTAACAGTCTAGAAAATTGATTCAATAGCATTTCTAAAGTGGTGGCCCCATAAGCACCAAAATAAAGGGTTGGGCCAATATTAAATGGGATTCTAGTTCACAATAACCGCCTACTACTAGTTCTTAACTTCCCATAAAGACAAGGACCCACAAAGCCCTTGACTCAAGCAAGCCGTAAAGTCTACTTACAAAACATACTTAAACTCACACCTACTAAATAAATTAGCTATTAAAAAAATGTTAAGAGTACTAAATCTTTTACTAACGGAGGCTTACTAAACTTATGTGTAGTCTGTATAGTCTATTCATTGGAGAAAAATAAAACAATTAATTAAGAGAAATGTAACGAGTACCAATGATTGAGCTACATAGTACATTTCATCCCCCAACTTAGTGAATTGGATGTATATTTACACAATACAAGGTTGTGGTGTTTATTCTTTTTAAGGCACTCAATAGGTGACATCGTTTATTTTTATGCAACAGCATGTCCGTTCCAGAAACACAATACTTACAAACATGGTTATAATTGTAACTAAAGTGAAGGAATTTTATACCATGATATCTTGTGTTGTGACTAAAAGCACAGATAAAGGCTATCAATGATGGTAAATCAGTGATCTCAAAGAATTCTCAAAGTGGTTAGGCAAGTATTAGGGTGAGAGTGCCTATGGTTCTGACCATCTAAGCTTCTCATGTGTAGCTTCTAACAAGCAGTTATTACTATGGTCACACCCAGATAGAAGAGCTCAATTTTCCAAGACCCACATTCATTTGTAACCACCCATGTAAGTAATTCAACTGCCTCCATCGTGCACTTTCTAATCTTCCCCTATTTGCTTTTCTTTTGAGCACCATGAATAGTCCCTTTTGCCATCACCAAGTGCAAGAAATGGTGCATGTCTACGTTACTGAGCACGTTCTCATGCCTTAGATCTAGCAAACTACACCTATTTCTTTTATTTGTTTGTTTCTTTATAACATGCAATTTTTAGGGACATTTTTTTGAGAAAATCCTACCCATTAACTGGCTCCTCTCATGATCCCGCAATTTCATCCATTAAAAAACTAAAATTAATACCTTTTCTATTTCATCATAAAGAGGGTTTCCAGTATGTTCATTTAGTGGAACGTAGAAAAAAGAAATCATGTGCAGATATAATCAAAGAAACTGTTATCAACAAGTCATTATGGCTGATTCAGCATTTCAAGAGGAATTCTAAGACCAACCACTTGCCCAACGACTGATAGCCATGAAAGCAGATAGAGTTCAATTGTCACTCCATTTTTAGCCACAGAAACATCAACATGAAAAAGCAGCTTCATCCACTCACTTGTCCCACATGGATGTAATTTGAACCATGGCCTGTTCAAGTATGGATGCTCCTAAATTGAGAAAGTCAATGTTGTCAAAGTTTTCTCACCGCTTTAAGTCAACACCAAAGGTATAAATAGTAAATTCTTCATGAAACATAAAGCTCTCACAAGTAAAGTTGACAAGCGATGATTCAACATCTGCTTTGCATACAAAAGCTAAGCATAGAAAACTACACATGCAAGATGAATACAAGGTTCTTCACTAGATGCTTCAGTCTAATGATTCATTAAACATAATTAGACAGCAAGAACCATATTTACAAGAAGATATACGACAGTAGTTTGGTTTCACTGGGAACAACTAAGTTGATGTACAATATGATTACTACCAGAAGTCTTGTCCTGATTCATCAGAATATCAGGGATCTGATCTGAGCAATGGGAGATTCTATGGAATAGATGCACAAAATCTAAGTAAAACAGAAGCACCATAACCAGGACAAAAAAAAATCTCAAGGTTGATGTTCATATTTTAGAAGCCTTGTATATTTCATTACGTAGGCATTCATTTACAGTTATTTCACCTTATAAAATGTACTTGCACTCATCCTCCCTACATTGCAGAGTGTCCACTGCTACAAACTCATCCATGTACAACATATATATATATATATATATATATATATATATATATATATTGCCTCATCATGACCAAAACTTTTTCCTTCCACAAATATAAGAAAATCCCCAGCATCACCTTCACAAGTTCGCCACCAATGTTCATGGCCTTAGTCATGACTACCACAACCATGGCCACTGCCACCACCCTCAAACCCCTCCCAACAACTGTAAGAAAAAAAAAATAGACAATGGTAGGGCCCCAAATCTAAAGATCGAAACTAATCTAACCCAAGCTTATTTTGGTTTAATTTATCTTTGGCTTTTTTTGGCGATCAAATATATTCCAGTTTACTTAGAAACCAACCAAATTTGATTCAGTTTCAGATTTATCCCAAACCTTATCCAAACTGAACCGTACACTCCTATAGTCCTATTTGTTTTTTTTTTATAAGTTACACTCCTATAGTCCTATTTGTATGGTAGGAGTAACCTATATTACGTGTCAACCATTATTATGTCATATAGATTATGCCGCTCAATGAACCAGCATAAATACCTTTATCCATGCAAAACACAAAGCAGCAAATGTACAGACCTATGACATATATGCCTATGGCATATTTTATGTAATATAAAACTGAGCACAAAAGTGGCATTCAATGTCAACTTGAGATCTACCAAAAAGCTTATGCTAATTTTCTAATAATAAATAGGTTAGATCATGCTCTATTCTTGGGAAAGGTAAAAGCTTGTACCACCAGGTGCCCCCACAACCTTTGATAGAGATTGCATGACAATTTGATTTAAGTTTCATAATATCCATTGAGAAAATATAACAGCAGTTCTGTGTCTTAATCCAAATTATAAAAAGCACATATATTACTATCACTTATGATCATAATAATCATAACAGAAACCCAAAAAGAACACCAAATTAAGAGAAAATTGGAACAAAAAACATACCTCCTGGGTTATGAACGTCCATTTTGAATCCAACAATGCTTTCGCAGAGTGAGCAGGAAGGTCTTTTTCGATTGCATTAAACCCTAAAGGTTCTCCATCTATATAATTGAACAACATCAATGCTTTGTTGGAGCTTATTAACACCATTGTAGATATAGATGTTAAAAATGCTTGCATTTTGTATAACCAGTATAGAACAACTTCACAATCAGACTAGATCAAAATGTAGTATATTTTAGCTATACTTTAGCCACATAATGGTAGATCTATCAAGATCAAAGTTAGATAGCAAGTCAGAAGTCAGACCTGAACTTCCAACATATTCACATACATAGATTTTGGTGGCCTCTCTCTCTCTCTCTCTCTCTGTGAAACTCACACTCAAGAAGCATGCCTCCCAAGGAGGAGCAATTAAAGACATATCAGATATGTTACCTCGCATTGAATCAAATGAATAGATTTCTGTCCAGATAATGGCAGGATTGTGTTTAGAATCCTATGTTTGCTCGTAAACTTGGGACAAACAATTAATCATCTTTTACTTCAATGTTTCATCACTAGAGAGTTAGAAGTGTTCTCATTATGGGGAATGGAAATATCGGACCTTTAATAGTGTTGAGCATAGGATGATGTTGTTCCTTAAATTTTCAGTTTTGTGAGGATTGTATGATTAGATGTCTGCTGTTGGCAATGTGTCTTCTCCGTTTCCTTTCTTCATTCGCTTGATTGTATGAATTTCGTATTGTAATTCATTAGAGAATTTTCTTGTTCTTTTTGCCCCCTACTTCCTAGGTGGCTTCTCTTGTATACTTGTGTACATGGGGCCACCTTACGCTTTTAATGAAATTTCGATTAATTAAAAAAAAAATCATTAGGGGATTATCGTATAAACTTCCTGTATACATGAGAGAGAGAGAGAGAGAGAGAGAGAGAGAGAACTTGAAAAAAGACAGGCTCACAATTCTCCTCTAGATGGGTCTGAACCATCACTATACCAGTTATATTATGCTTGAATCTTCACGAAGAAAATGACAGCTTATTTCATTCATTAATACATTCAATAGCCTATATTCATTTAATTGAGATAAAGGTTTAATTGAGTTGAGTAGATTAATAACCTCCTTCAGTGGTTCAAACCTCTATGCAATACATCAAATGATGGAAGCAAGTCCAGTCAAACCTTTTTTTTTTTTTTTTGATGAATGAGTAACTTTTCATTATCTACGTATCTATGTACAAAGAAAGCTTTAGCAAAACTAAAGCAACTTTAGCTTATATACAAACCAACCCAGAGGACCAACAAAAAACAAGGCTCAAAGAGAAAACCAGAAACTATGCAAAAATAAAAAATAAAAAATCACACCAGAACCCCATGTAAACCCCAAGCATTACAAAGAATAACATTGCCTTCAGTTTTCTAAGTCCAGTCAAACCATTTTTTTTTATATAAGTAATCAAAATTTATTAAGAGCGAAAGTGTGCAACCCAAGTACACATGAAGTATAGAAAGAAACACCTAACTAGAAAAAGACAAAAGATCGAGAAACAAGAAAGTCTACTAAAACTAAAACAATGTAAAGTTTATTTCCAGCATGGCAAGGATTCACATAAGGAGAAGAGTTCATCTTCAAGTTTAAATTTTCAATCCATGCAAAATTCAATTTACATGCTCACATAAATATAAAAGTGGATGAAGGCAGCAAAATGCCTCTCTTTCTTCCCCTCTAACTTGGATTTCCAAGATTCCATAATAGTTAGAAATGCAGATGGAGAATTCGAAGTAATCCTTGTCATCCATACATATTTCACAACTTGTTCCTGCCTGATGGCTAGGTGTTGCATTATTTCAATGGTTCAAAGTTAGTTTTAATCATGACAAATGCACAACATGAGAATTAATAACAGGAATTTTTTTTTGAAATAAAATCAGAAAAATGGGGGAAAAAAAAAAGGCTGATCATCACCTAAGAATTCGGAGCATGAATTTTCAATTCCCAAGATTTGAAAATGTTCAACCATAAATTTGACTAGCATCCAAAGATGTTCTAAGAAGCATCCTTGGCCCCTAAAATAAAATAAAACAAATAAACCAAGCCAACAACTTTCTAACGCAAATAATAAGAGTCAATACTTGCTAATGTAGCCTACGGAGGGTGCCGATTAGGCCCCACATCAAAATTAACCATATTTCTGAAGAATTTTGATCTTAAATCTTGCTCTTAAGGGAGCTTCTTTCTCCCTGCAACATAACTTTACTAGTGCAGCACAACAAAAAGAGATGGCAAACTTTGAACCAGAAGAAGAAAGAGGAGATGATGGAGCTAATAGTGATGATTAGCAACTATCTCAAGCACTCTGGCAAGTACTATCAACTTAAAAGGATGAAGAAGACTGGAAACAAAATAGCATATTTCAAACATGTGTAAGATGCAAGAGTCAGCTAGTACTATGGTCATTGATAAGAGCAGCTGAACCAATGTTGCGCCAGAGGATGCTCAGGGTTTAAAAACTTAACACATGCTAATCCTTACAAGGTTGCTTGGGTAACCAACACGAATTTAAATATCCATAAGAGATGTTTGCTTGCCTATCTGATTTGCAAATTCATAGATACAATGCAATGCGATGTTTTTCCTCCAATGGTGTGCTTGCTAGGCCAACAAAAGAACATAGCACTGTGGGTTCGATATTACATATTTCTTTCCCAGCAGCCTATTTTGAAATTTTTGCCTAGAAGAATCCCAAATTAGCATAATGGGGTAGTTGAAGACTTAGCTAGTAATTATGAGGAAAGTATTTCATTTTTTAAATGAAAGTTTCCCAGAATTACTTCAAATAGGAGCTAGTTACTAAAGATGATAGTTCTTTGCTTTGAAGGAACTTATGGGTGAAGAAAGTCAGTTACTTCTCCCTGGCAGCTGCTGTCCATTAAATTCCTCGGATCTAATGAGCTGTCCTACTTACTTTTCAATGAAATGTGAGTAATTCCTTAAGAAGTAACTTTGGCTACAAAAGGATGTTACTTGAACTCTTTTGGCAGTGAGTCAATAAATTGAAAGTTGAGTTGCTTTATTTTTTATTACATATCTCTTTCCCAGCAGCCTATTTTGAAATTTTTGCCTAGAAGAATCCCAAATTAGCATAATGGGGTAGTTGAACACTTAGCTAGTAATTATGAGCAAAGTATTTCATTTTTTAAATGAAAGTTTCCCAGAATTCAAATAGGAGCTAGTTACTAATGATGATAGTACTTTGCTTTGAAGGAACTTATGGGTGAAGAAAGTCAGATACTTCTCCCTGGAAGCTGCTGTCCATTAAATTCCTTGGATCTAATGAGCTGTCCTACTTACTTTTCAATGAAATGTGAGTACTTCCTTAAGAAGTAACCTTGGCTACAAAAGGATGTTACTTAAACTCTTTTGGCAGTGATTCAATAAATTGAAAGTTGAGTTGTTTAATTTTTTACTTTGGAATCCCTTCCCTCCTTCGTCTCTTCCTATCTAATCTTCTTTCTCAATTCTCTTTCTTGTTGATATTCTCAGCAGTTCTTTCCTTCTTTCCTGCTGCAATTCTTAGAAATCTAATCTCTTTTTTCTCACATAATTGATCCCAAACAAAAATATGATTTTTTCCCCTCTTTATATCCCACCTATGATTCTATTTCTCTTTTCTAACCTTCGCCACTCAACCTTCCTGTCAAGACAATCTTAGAAACAATTAATTAAATGATGTCCTGCATCATTCTGTATCCACATTTTTTCTTTTCTTTTAAATATAAAAATAAAATAAAATAACTTACCACAAAAAGAAGACATCAAAAAGTGATCTAAGGAAGAGGGATTTAAAGCATTCCCTGAAAACTCCTTATGGATCAACCAAGAATAGAGAACCAAAAAGTGAACACACAATAAACTTGCAAACAACCACCAGCAAACTCATTGATTGAAATAACAAATCTGGCCAATCTAACTAATGTGGATGCATTTCAATCATTTATAGAAGTATGTCGAGTTAAAACAAACTATACTGTGTTTCTTAAAAAGAGAAAAATTGAAAGACGGGATGCACATTATGTCAATGAAAACAAGAAATAAAACACAACAAAATCCTATTACCATACATGTTTTTTTTTTGATGAGTAAAAATGTATATATCAAAAAACCCAAAAGGGCGCAACACAAATAGACAAGGGGTATAAGAAGCACCCAAGAAAAACCCTAAGCTCACAAGGAGCACCCACAAGAGGCCGAAATAGATCCAACCAAAGCCCAAACATAAGCTCACATACTTACCATACATGTTATGTGGTACTAATGACCAAATTTATGAAGGTGCTTGTTTGTGGAAAAAATTCTCTATGTACTTAACATTATCAAAGACATAATTGGTTTCTGCCGGACATAAATAAGAATATGCAAGCATTTCTTGTATCATACTGTCATTTGTGCGTGCGTCATCCATACATAGACATATATGTGTAAATATATCATACTGTTGTGTGTGTATCTATGCATGTGTGTGTGTGTGTGTACATATATACTCTGCATTCTGTTTATGATCTGATTAAATAGAGATGAACATACCACTGTAGTAAGCACGAAAAAATAGCACTGGAACTCTGTATGAAGCACTATATATTATATGAAGATCATAGTAAGGTACTTTGCTGCAATTGCTCTGGACCTTGCAATAAGAGCAAGATCTGATCAATGTAGTAAAAGAGACAAGAATCAACAGGTAACAGAAAAACATGCAACTTTCATGAGCGATATCTATGTGTCCTTTAATACACTTCAAGATTGATATCAAACAAAGGAATCAGAGACAAGGATATCAGTTAAAAGACATACTAAGGTGGCAATATCAATGAGCTCCTCTTTCTCGGAGCAACTTGTCTCTTCTTTCTGAGGGCAACTTATTTCATCATGTTCTTCCTGTGCATAGCAACTATAATAATGCTAAGATCAATCGACCAATTAAATAGCTAGAACTGCTTCATTATAACATCAAGGACAAACCTCAATTGACCTGAGAATTATGTTCTCCAATGATAAGTATCCTTCCACCTAAGAGCGAGAGAGAGAAGTAAAATAACATCAAGTATTGAAAACGAACTGATTGTAACGGAGGGAGACTAAGAAAACGGTTGACAACACTAACATCATGAGAAGCTGAAGCACCCCAAGGTTGTTTTGGACAAGGGACCCATGACCACGGAGGGAAAGTTGACATAACGCTTTTCCATTTCTGCATAAAAGCACAAGCAGCAAGACGAAAATCGCCTGATGAGAGGGTTCCATCCCATGATAAAATATCCATGACAGCTCTTTTACAGCTGTTACAGCCTGAAGGGAAAAAGCAAAAAGATATTCACTTTCAGAGTTGAAATTATATAGGTATGCACTAATTTGGGGAGAATCACCTCAAACTCGTTCAGATCGGCGAAAGGACCGTGTGGAACAATTGCAAAGTACCCAGTTCGTTTGAATCACTTTTTTCACTGATTAAGGGTCCAAGGACGATGGCGTTGGCGAGAACAGTCGAACGGGTCCCAGACAGTCGAGGGGTGAACTCTTGTTTTGTTTCTCTGCAGCTCTGTTTCTTCTTTACTTTTCTCTCCGCAGGTGTTCAGGCCTTCAGCCTCTTCCTTTTTCATGTCATGCGCCGAGTCATGAGGGGATAAATTCCTCGTCTTTTGTTCCACGCACCTCCCCTTGTCTTTAATTTTCGTGGCTCATTTAAGAGACAATTTTGGGGAAATCAAATTTGTTGCCCTTGTTCTCATTTAAGGCACAACTTTGGATTAAGTCTAATATGTGTACATAAACTTTGTTGCCCTTTTTCTATTTTTTTTTTTTGTGTTTTCCTCTTAGCCAAAGAGTAGGTCGGGAAGACCAACTATAACTATCCGACCTAGGCGTGATCATAGTAGAACCCACCCGTTGTACACTACTCATGAGGGGCCTAGACAGTAAAAACCACTGACGCACACTTAAGACTAGCTGAGCCACAGTTTAGTCCAGTCCCACTAGGACATTACTGGGAACCAATGTGACTAATACTAATCAGGCTTTGCGGAAGAATGCTTTTGTTCTTAACTTGGCAACACTATTCCTTGTATTAATCTATCATTTAAGCTCAAGATCAATAATTAAGCAATATTGGCAAAATCAATTGTAAAAGGCAAGATTAGTACAAAATAAAGATGATAATGCTTAATTTAATAAAAAAAATTGTGCACATTTAAGTAATTATCACAAGGCCACTTCCACTAAGGCCTAAAACAACCGAAAATAAGGCCAACTCCAACTAAGGCCCCAGAGGAGCCCAAGAAAAGCTCCTTTAATGTCTCATTTCTCTCCATAACAAGGTATGCCCAAAACAAACACTAGACTTCTCCCCATATGAGGATCTCCCTGTATCTCTCTCCATTTCTCCCCTCAAGCTCAAAGATATTGACTTGGACATCTGAGTGGCATCGGTCTCATGACTGAACGAGTTTTGGATCTACATTTATGACTGGATTAATGTTCTTGGCCTTACACTTCTACATCTCCTCCTATATACTGCAATAAGTAAAAAAGCAATGGAATTTTCAGTGAAGCTTCAGTGTCATAAAATTGCAACTTCATTTGGCAGAGGTTAAAGGCATCAATTTTATTCACTGGTTGCTGTTATTACTATTCCTATATCTCTATTTTGCTATCTCTATGGAAAAGAAGACCATGATTTCAACATGTGACATCTTGTAAACTTAATTAGTCGTGCTTTGAGAATTAATGTATGTGTGCATGGCATTGTACATGAGGTATTTATGATTTAGATACTTAATTATGATAAAAATGACGCTTTTTTATTTCGAGTCATTCTTGGTGGTACTGATTCCTTATGAGCATTTTCCTTTGAAACATGCGACTTTGAGGAGAATCAAGTTTTCAAAACTTGGCGATGCATCGATCTTTGAAAAAAGTGCCATATGTATATTGGAAAATTAATTCTACTACCATGTGAATCATTTTTGTTAGAACAATTTTCTTGTGCCAAATACTCGATTAAGTTGGACTTGCAAAAGAGGAAAACCTGTTGAGGGTGTTGGCAATGGATTACTCTGATGCTTAAGTTAGTAATGTTTGAGACATGAAATAGAATTGATTTGAGCAAAAGTTTTGAGTTAGGAGCCTAAAGTCTATTTTACCTTGCT
The DNA here is from genome assembly GCF_965113065.1 of Corylus avellana. NCBI lineage: Eukaryota > Viridiplantae > Streptophyta > Magnoliopsida > Fagales > Betulaceae > Corylus > Corylus avellana. The sequence continues at coordinate 2,597,744 of NC_142491.1, forward strand.
TGGACTTAGCTTTTATAGTGGTTCCGAAGTAACTATCTTCGTATCATGTTCTAGCTTTTCCGTGTGAGTACCTCCCATGATGGCTTAGGCTTATGCACCCTGCAGCACCCATTATTTCATAAGTTAAAAGTATATTCCATGTAATGGATTTAAGCATGGTCGTTGTCCTTGGAGCACACTTTATTGGCATAGGAGTGCTACTTTGGTACGATAGGACTAGGCCAAGAGATCGGTTTCGGGCTTTTGTATGCAGGCTTTGTGGGTCGTGTGGGTTTGTCGGCCCAATTTCAACAGTTACCCCCTCATTCCCTTATCCGATGTGACTAGTTGTATTACAGAAATTTTTTGAAAGAAAAATCAAGTGAGCTAGTTGTAAGGTGAAAAAATGGAAATGACCTAAACCGCACACTTTTAAAAAGATTTTGGAGGTACATACAATCGCCAACTCGAAATGTTAGAGGATGTTCATGTGGGAATTGTAAAAAGGTTGCAAATGAATCATTTGATGCCAACCCCCACATCGACAATTAAATACAAGTATGAGTTGAAAAATCCAAGGGTTAGCACATTTTATTTTTTGACCAGAAACCATATAGCTTATGCCCAATGGCTAAAACATCAAATACAAAATAAACTAGGCCATTCCAATAGGTTCCAAGTGCCTTTATAAATGGACCACACACATAGAATATTGTAAAATGTCAAAGTCATGAAGCTCCCACGTCTTACCACGCCCTTCATTTTGCAAATATACTATGACAATTATTGTTGTCAAGACATGACATTATAGTCTACCATTTGATCAAGCACTTTCCTTGAATCAATGCACACCTGACACTTACATCAAACCCAAAACTCTCTAGGGTAAATTTAAATATTTAACCATTGTTTTAACATTCCATGCCTTCAAATCTTTCAAAGAAACAACTGCTCAAATAGTTTGTTGGCTTCCATATTCAAGAATAAGAGTTCATGAATGTCAACAATATTATCTCCAAATGACAAGGACTAGTCCCATCCAATATGTGATATTCACAAAGCAACATATTACTAGTGGAGAATGAAGAATAGCAACATAACTTCTCAAACTTAAAAGCCAATTTTATTGGTCAATTATGAGAAAATAGAATCGAACATGAAAACATAATGTAATAAGGAGATATATCTTAAAAAAAAAAAAAAACTCTTATTTGTTACACATAAATTTTAATTTGCATTTAAAATTGAGATGATTGACTTGATTCATTTGATTCATTCAAATTCTCACCACCATTTGTCATGGTACTCTCTAGTGATGATAGGAAAGGCTTGGAAGGCATTTGTAAGCATTCAACTTCTCCTTCAAGCATGTGCACAACTTTGGTCATTGAAGGGCGATCACTAGGCTTCATTTGTATACACCATAATGCAACAATGATCATCTTCTTGCTTATTTTCTTTTCCTCCTCTGTGGCATTTTCCATTTCAATGTCATTTCCGTCGTGCAATTGGTCATAGACCCAAGTAGGGAAGTATATTTGGCTTGAGTGTTCTGCAAATGCATTTAAGTTCTTTCTTCTACCAGCCATTTCCATCAATAACATTCCAAAACTATAAACATCAGCTTTGTAAGAAACTCCTCCAATGTTTTTGTAGAACAACTCAGGAGCCATGTATCCTAATGTCCCTCTTGCAGCAGTCAAAGAAACAATGCTGTCATTTACTGGATACAATTTTGCTAGTCCAAAGTCAGAAACCTTGGGAGTAAAATTCTCATCAAGAAGAATGTTGTGAGGCTTGATATCAAAATGTAAAATCTGCATGTCACATCCTTGATGTAAATATTCAATCCCACGAGCTACTCCTAGAGCTATATCATACATTTGATTATAGCTTAGGAGTGTGCATTCTTCTGACAAAAATATAAATTTATTCAGGGAACCATTAGGCATTAACTCATATACTAGAGCCCGTTTTGATCTTTCAACACAAAAACCAATGAGTTGCACTACATTAACATGGTGAATCCTTCCAATGGTTGTAACTTCGCTTATAAAATCTTGTCCATTAGCTTTGGACTTACCTAACATCTTTATAGCCACATGACGACCACTTCGAAGCGTTCCTTTAAATACAGTGCCATAGCCTCCTTCACCCAATTTATCCTTGAAATTTTTGGTAATCTTCCTAATTTCGGAATAAGAGTACCTTATTGGCTTGAGGTTATTGTGACTTTGTAGAAATTCTTCAACAACATCATACATTGATAAATGCCTCCTCTTCCATTTATACATCAAGAATGCAATCACAAATGGAGTCCCCAATATCATTTTTGCTGCATGGAGCACTCCTACGGAAGAACATCACCAAAATGGATTGTAAGCCAACACATGTTGCATTGCTGTAAATCTTTATTTATTTATTTTATTATTATTATTATTATTTTGTATAGTTAAAGCTCACCTAATTGCCTTTTAAAGCCTAGTAATTAAGTACAATACTTGTTATCTTTTAGAGTATTCCCAATGGAATAGCCAAATGTTACTTTTATCTAAAATGACTCTTCAAATGTTTAAAAAACTCTCTACATTGGATTAGCCAAAAGAAAATGTAAAATTGATATTTGATTGGAAGAGCTAAAAAAAAAGCTAAATGTAGCAACACTTTTTAAGGGAACCATTTTATTTTTTATTGTTTCTCACCTGTTTTCTCTTTTTCCCAAATCTTTTCCTACTTTTTCTCTGCATGTTCTCTTTTTCCCAAAACTTTTCCCATTTTTTCTCTCACATGTTCTCTTTTTTCCAAAACTTTTCTCACTTTTAATAATATTTAAATGATATAGATAAAAATATAGCTAATAGGATGTAAATGCATTTAAAAATTCATTAGCTAAACTAGATAAAAATGAGTTTTGATGAGCTATTTTACATAAAAATTTGGCTCTTCCATTGGGAATGCTCTTATGGGTAGTAATTTATTGGGAAAAGTCTACATAACCCCCTCAAACTACCACCCAATTGACAATGTCCCCTTCAAACTTTCAATTATGACAATGTCCCCTTCAAACTACCAAAAATTGTCAATATTCCTCCCCAATGACGAAACTACCCTTAATAAAATAAAAACAAAAAATAATAAAACTTCTAGAAAAAACCTAAAACTAATATTTTTTTTAAAAAAATCCAAAGGGTAGAGAATTAAAAATTAATAAAAAAAAAAATCCTGTTTATAAGAAAAAAAATAAATAAAATTTCTATTTTTTTTTTGTTATAAAAATTTCGTTTTATAAATTTTTTAAAATAAAAATTTCCGTTTTAAAAAAAAAATATTCGTTTTTTTCTTAAAAAAATATTCTTATAAAAAAATTAAAAAATTTCATTTAAAAACTAATTTTTTTTCTTTTTTTTTTTTAAAAAAAAATTGTTCTTTTGAAATATTTTTTTTTAAAAAAAATAATAAGAATTTTTTTTTAATTTATAAGGGTATTTTTGTCTTATTAAGAAATATATAGGGGCATTTTGATCTTTTTGTTAGTCTTGGGGGGATATTGACAATGTTTTGGTAATTTAAGGAGGACATTATCACAATTGAAAGTTTGAGGGGATATTGTCAATTAGGTGATAATTTGAGGAGGTTATGTGTACTTTGCTCTAATTTATTTTTTCATTTTGGCAAATTCATGCTTTACATCCTAAAGAATGATATGCGAAAAAGGAAAACAAAAATTAAAAAAGATCGAAGGAGAGAAGGTTCTTACCCCAGTTGATGGTCATATAAAAACCTCAGGCTGGCAATCTAAATATAAATAATAAAACCAATTTTTAAGTTTCTTAATGGAATCTCAAACATACTCTAACCCTCTTTAACTCTCTTATCAAGCAAACATTGGCCTGGAGAAGGCAACTTAATTAAGCTATTTTTCATTTTCCTCATTATTTCATAATTAATCTAAATAAAACCTAAAAGTTTGAGACCATCCATTTTGATCCTCAAGCACAAAATGGATAATCGATCAAATATTTCTATGTAATTGTGTCATTAAATACTATGTTTCTGCTTGCAAATAACTTTTTGAGATTGAAGACTCACCTCCGTAAGGACCGTAATATTGATCATATCTTCCAAATTGTGCTGTTTTGACAAAGAAAAGAATATATAACATGTATCAGTGTTTGGAAACAGAATTAAAACTCAGCATTTCTTTTAAATTTGAAAGTATAGTATTAATACTAACAGTGTATTCGGGATTGCGTTGGAAAATAAAACTTTTATCTATAAAAAAAAAGTTAAAAAAAAAAAAAAAAAGCAAAAAAGTACATCAAAGAAATGCTTCTTAAGTTCTTTTTACCAATTTTTGCTTGGCACAATTTTTTATTCACTAAAACCAAATTTTAAGCTCCTTAATGGAATCTCAAAAATACTCTAACCCTCTTTAGCTCTCTTATCAAGCAAACATTGGCCTGGAGAAGGCAACTTAATTAAGCTATTTTTCATTTTCCTCATTATTTCATAATTAATCTAAATAAAACCTAAAAGTTTGAGACCATCTATTTTGATCCCCAAGCACAAAATGGATAATCGATCAAATATTTCTATATAATTGTGTTATTAAATACCATGTATCTTGCAAATAACTTTTTGAGATTGAAGCCTCACCTTCACCTACGTAATAATCTATTCGTCCTCGAGATAGTGCTGTTTTGACAAAGAAAAGAATAACATATATCAGTGTTTGGAAACAAAATTAAAACTCAGTATTTCTTTTAAATTTGAAAACTTAACATTTATTTTAAAGTTGAAAATAGAGTATTTGTTGTATATATATATTTTTTTAATGCAAAGTTCAGTAATAACATCACATTGCAAGGGAAAGAAAGAAAAAATAATCAAAATCAAAAGAGATAAATACGTTCTTACCGTATAGGCTGTGTAGCAAGCAGTTACTTGGTAGTCTTATTATCCACCAAATACCTACAACAGGGAAAAAAAAATCATTAATTAATCGAAAAGGTAACTTGAATAATTTTAAAAGTCTATGACCTAATAAAATTGCATAAACAACTTTGGGCTTGGGCCATGCTCAACAATAAATATAAATAACTCTATAAACCTCTAGACTTTAGGTAGCTTAGAATTGGAAAAAGTACGTACATATACACTACTCGTGAAACTATTACTTCATTGTTAATGATTCCTCTCAAATTATAAATTGAGTCAACTTAAAAAAAAAAAAAAAAAAAAAAAATTGAATCAATGTTCTCCTAAACAACCAAAAATATCATTCCCAAATAAATTATATATATATATATATATATATATAAAATAAAATAAAAAATGCAAAACCCAACACTAAACCTATCAAACACGTACGTCCTTTTTTACACCAATTAAACTCGCCCTACGTCTCGAGTCAAAGAAGTCAAGGAAAGAATTATAGAAGAAGTTGCACAGCTGGGCATGTGGAAAGTGGTTGGCAAAGAAGAATCCAGAATTACATAAAGAGTCTTGCTCTTAAAGTAGGGACTAGTGGTCCCAATAGGATTAATTAGGATATTGGCTCATAAAGCAAAGAGTTCTCGTAGGAATAATAAAGGACTTATTGTCCGATTCGATAGAAGTAGAAGTTGTATTTCAATTCTCGTTTAAAATAAAATATTCTATCATATATCCTTTAGTCCGAAGCTTACCGCTTAATACTTCCCGTATACGTATACGTATACGTTGTCCGAAGCTTCTTTCTGTGACAAAGGAAAGAATAACGTCAGCATTTGGTATTTTAGAATGGTTAGTGATGAGAGTGAGAAATCCAAGAATTAAGAAAAGAAAGAAATATAAATTTAATGGTTAACATATGTTAGGGCGCATGCATTCTTTTTTTATATACGCACCTTCTGATCGGTACCAAGAAAGCTCAAAATTCCATAGGGATTCATTGTAGAAGTCCTTACAAGAAATACTTCGTAAGTCTTGTCGACCATACCAAACATCTAAATTAGATGTGAGAGATATTTGGTCTACTTGGCACAAGTCCCCCAATTCCACTGCACTCATACTATAGGGGAATAGAGCATATCTATACCTTTTGGGAAAATACATCCCATCATCCTCATCATCATCAACGCAAGCAGAAATGTTTAAATGATACGAAGAATTCACTGGCTTTTCACAGTTGACGAATACCACACTCGATGTCCTGGGGAGCGGAAATAGATCCCCTGAACTGAAATTAGTTTTGTCTAGAAGATAACGAGGGATGAATGGGTGATTATCCTTTACAAGACCTGAGTCGACAACTCGGATTGTGTAGTTGTCGTAACCGATCTCCCGTACGTAGTATCTTCCACCGTATAACTGCAACACTGTTTGGTTGTTCTCGCATGAAAGAATATGCCTTGGATTGCTACAGTTTTTTGGATTGCTGGTTAATCCAAACGGATAGCTTATGTTACGAATACTGCCGCAGGAAGAAGCAGGACAGTGATGATCAGGCTTAGCACTAGTACTGCAACTTTGATGAAGTAGTAGGACAACAACAACAATAAGGACCGAGAGTCCCATGTTTCCTCTTGCCATGGAGAGAGATCTAGAGAGAGAGAGCCAGAGAAAGAGAGAGAGAGGGTTTCCACATTAAACCACAGCTAAAAGCCTTTTATAAATAATGTACATTTACAAGGCGTAAGCACTTACGTCATATAGATATTTGAAAAATAGGCATTTTATAAATTAAAAAGAAAGAAGAGGGCATTTGCGGTAACAATGGGAGTGAGATGGACTTAAAAGTTAAAATAAGCCATTGACGTCCAAGTCCTTGAGAAGTTCACCCGAAATTTCCTTGAACACAGTGAGAGGCAATCACTGGAGAAATCCAAACTATTTAAGAGGCTGAGAAGCAATATTGCTGAGAGCAGAGATAGAGATTTGCTTAGAAATGGTAATCTCATACTTGCTCTTGTTTCTGGCTTTCAACATAGTCGACGTTGGAGAAGGCCAAAATGTGTGCGCTAATGAATCACGGTGTGGAGGCCATGGCCCAGCCATCCGATTTCCTTTCCAACTTAACACCCAGCCCAATGACTGTGGGTATCCTGGGTTTACTCTCTCCTGCATTGATAGAAAACATACGGTTCTCGAGCTGCCCATTTCAGTGAAGCTTTTTGTCAAACATATTGACTACAAATCTCAGGTAATTCAATTGTATGATCCAGATAATTGCTTTCCAAGCAAGCTTCGGTGGCTCCATTTGTCTTCCTCTCCTTTCCGATTCAAAGTCGAAGACCCTGATTATGGCCTTTATAAATATGCCTTATTCAATTGTTCCTCGAGATCAAAAGATATGGATTACCAATATGATCTGATCTCTTGTCTTAGCGACCATACCTACCAAGTTTACCCTGCGACTGACATCACCGCATCCCTCGTATCTTGTACAAAGATGTATAATCTTGTATCAATTCCAGATGGTATAATACTCCATCATGATAAATATGTCCAATTGGAGTGGTCCACTCCAGATTGCAGATACTGTGAAATGATCAAAGGCAAGAGATGTGTGAGGAGTAATAGCAATGGATCAGAAACTCCTCAGTGCATTTCTATTTCTACACATACTCATGGTATTCTATCTATCCAATTCATTTCATCAACCTTTCTCCAATTAACTTAATTAGTTGTCCGTTTATTTATGTTTTGAAATGTATATTAATGAGAAGCTGAATGTGTTAAATCTTTGATAGGTACATTATCAAAGTCAGCCATTGTTGGTGAGTCATCTATTTTGGATGGGTATTTGAAATTCTTCTTCTTGTGGACATGGAAGTTATTGATACATGAATGTTTATGGTGCAGGTGTCATCTTAGGGTCATTTCTACTGCCATGTGTCTTTGGTCTCTACTGTTATTATTCTTATGATAAAGTAGAAAAAGAACATCAAGCGAAGGTTGAAAAGTTTTTGGAGGATTACATAAATTTCAGACCTACAAGATATTCATACGCGGATATTAAAAGGATTACAAATCAATTTAGTGAGAAGTTAGGCGAAGGAGCATATGGAACAGTATTCAAAGGAAAGCTTTCCAATGAAATTCATGTTGCAGTGAAGATCCTTAACTCTTCTATGGGAAATGGGGAAGAATTCATAAATGAAGTAGGAACAATGGGTACCATCCATCATGTTAACGTGGTTCGCTTGGTTGGGTTTTGCGCTGATGGATTTAGACGTGCTCTAGTTTGTGAGTTCTTACCAAATGATTCTCTAGAGAAGTTCATATCTTCAACAGCCACCAAGAACCGTATCCTTAATTGGGATAAGTTGCAAGATATTGCTATTGGCGTAGCAAAAGGAATTGAATATCTTCACCAAGGGTGCAACCAACGAATCCTCCATTTTGATATCAAACCTGGTAATGTTTTGCTAGACCAAGACTTCAATCCAAAAATTTCTGATTTTGGTCTTGCCAAGTTGTGTTCGAAGGATCAAAGTGCAGTTTCCATGACCACAGCTAGAGGGACTATAGGCTACATTGCACCTGAAGTGTTCTCTAGAAATTTTGGAAATGTATCTTCAAAAGCAGATGTTTATAGCTTTGGAATGTTGTTACTTGAAATAGTTGGAGGGAGGAAAAATGTTGATGTTACAGTTGAGAACACTAGCAAAGTCTACTTTCCAGAATGGATCTATAATCTCTTAGAACAAAAGGAAGACATACGAATCTATGTTGAAGATGATGGAGATTCTAAAATTGCAAAGAAACTTGCAATCGTAGGAATCTGGTGCATCCAATGGCACCCAATGGATCGTCCTTGCATGAAAAATGTGGTTCAAATGTTGGAAGGAGAAGAAGATAAATTAACTATGCCTCCTAATCCATTTGCCTCTGCAGGCTCCATAAAAACTAATGCAAATATTCCTACGAAACGTCTAAACCTTGAGTTGGAGGCCATTCCAGAATTAGAATAATTGTATGTGAACTTGGCATATGTAATAACTTTATAAGTTGCAATAATATTGTAGTCTTAGAACTTATTAACCTTTTAGTCAATGTATAACCAATTCAAGGATTATAAAAAAAGTGTGCGCTATAGTTGTTTTCTTTTTCCTATTTTGTTCTTTTAGCTGCTTTTTTGCCTGTCTCAATTGTCAGTGTCTTCGGCCACCCCATGGCCCTTGGGGGCGGCCGTACCACCTCCAAGGGCCAAATAAAAAAATAAAAATAATGGGTTGATCGTTGGGGGTGGTCGAACCCCCTGGTTGGCTATTGGGGGTGGCTCAAGCCAACCCCTATCCATTCTTTTTTTTTTTTCTTTTTTCTTTTTTTTTTTAATTATTTAATTATTATTATTATTATTTCTTATCCTTAAATAATTTATTTTGATTTTTTTTTATTATTATTAGGACACGTGTCTTATTTGTGGTCCTAAGATTTCTTTGAAGAAATCCTAACGATGAATTGGATATTTTCTAGTACATTGTAGACCGGAGATGATTCGGATCCCATCTTTAGAATGAACCAAATATCAAACTCTCAATATATTTTTTAATTTTTAATTAAATATTATTTTTTTTTATAAATTTTAAACAAATTACTTTAACTGCAATATTATTGTAGATTGATTTCTTGTTTTGAGAGATTTTGGAATTTAAATACAGTTGAAATTAACTGATTTCTCGTTTTAACTGTTATGAATTGTTTGATTTGTACTATAATGAGTCACGAACCAAATAAAGTTTGGTAAGCCTTAATGAATCATTGGTTTAAAATTAATGAACCAACTGATGTAGTGAATATTAAAACTAAGGGCGTTCGAATGACGATCGACATTAAACGAAGTATTGGAGCATTAAAATTAAAATTGGGTGAGCTTTAAAATTAAGGGAAAATACACTTTACTCCTTTAAGTATCCACGCATTTTCTAATATGATTTTTTTGTGTACAAAAATATCAATAATAAAATTAGCCACTTACAATAGATCGAATCCTTACTGGATAATCTATATTGATGACTATAATGATAGATGAAACTTTAACTGGACTTTTTGTATCACGTGAAATTTTCATACCATACAAAGAAATATCACTTTATATCACATTTTCCCAAAAAAAAAAAAACACATTAAAAAAGAATGCCTTCCAAAAAAGTATTAACAAACATTTTTGAGACCATTGAAACAACAAAGTATAATAATTTATACCATTTGATGAATTATAAACACTAGAACATGACAATTTGCAGGAAGCCAAACAAGAATGTCTCCATGTGAGATATATAGGACGCTGAAATGGTAAATTTTTGAAAATTTCAGACAGAACTATGATTAGTGTCAAACCCATTTAAAGGGACTGTTGATAGATAGATTCCTGTGAGTTAATGTCCGACCACTCACGCCACACAAGCAAAGGACCCCACGTTAATGGCATGGGAAGACACCCCAAACTTTTCTTTACTCTCTTAACCCATCAATCACTCTTTTGACTCGTGGAATTTTCACACCATCCAAAGAAATATCACTTTATACTTTATGATCCAATAAGAAAAAGAGAAATCAACTAGCAAGTCATGAGACTTGTCACACCAATACAACTAATAAGTTGTTGACATTTCAAAGACAGAAAACGTGTTTTAGGATTGGACTCTTTTGTATCATGTGAAATTTTCATACCGTCGGAAGAAAAAAAAAAAAGAGGAATAAGAAACAAAGAAAAGAAGCAGCTAAGAAAAGAGGATACATAATAACGTCAAGAAATGTCACACTTTAGGAGCCATTCTCTAGTCAACTAGTCAACTAGATTTTGTTAGATAAGGGCCCGACCTGATCGAATCTAAAAATCTAAATTTTTTTTTTTCAAAATCAACTTTAATATGTTTATTTTTTATATCACATTAATTATTTTTTATTATTATTTAAATTAAAAAATCACTACAAAATAAATTTTTTTACTTTTTTATACAAAATATTCTTACTTTTTTTTCTCATATCAATCAAACTTGTTACAGTACCATTTCACTCCCTTAAAAAATAATGACATTGTAAGAAAATTATAAATTTTTAGAAAATAATAACATAAAATTAGTCAACTAGAGACAAAATCAAAAAGAACTCGGTAGATTGTGTCTTTAACTTAAATGTCTTCCAGTTGCTTGCTATAGTCTTTCCTTTACGTGTTGTATTCCTAGTCACATCTTTCTTTAGATTTTCGGTAAAAAAAAAAAAATTATATCTTTTATCCATTTATCTACAAGAGATGTAAAATTCTATTATTACAGTTTTTTTTTTTTTAAAAAAAAAAAACACCATTATTTTACAGAAATATTTACGTTTTCATAAATGCCACTTATTTTGGGTAAATTGCCACTGTATTTCTTATTTTTATCCAGTTTTTTTTTTAATTTATTTTATTTTTTACAAATGAGTTGTATAAAATGTACTCAAATTAATTAAAAAAAAAATGAAAGCTAATAAATTTACTCGATGGTAGAAAAAACAAAAATTATAAAACCAAATAATCAATACAAATTATACAAGAGAATGCTTATTATAAAAAGAATATCATATAAGTCATGCAAAATAAAGTGCGTGCAACACCTCAATCTCATATTAAGAAGATGGTTTAAGTCCACATAGTAAGACAACTCAACTTTATAAGTAATTTTAGTAAACTTCACTTTTTGACTAATTGCATTTTTTAAATAATTATCGTTCTCTCACTATTTTAGCATTGAATACTAATCCTCGTCATATTATCGATCTCCAATTAAAAAAAAAAAAAAGTTAAGTAGAAGTGTAGATTCCTATCTCCTCAGATCCAAAGGCAACCCAAACGCCAAATCTAGTAAGCTAGTGAGTTCTCTAGTTTAGCTTGAATTTCGACGTCCACAATTGCCAACCCAACGCCAGGCCCAAACCCAATTTTAGTTGTTGGCTATTAAGAAAATGATATCTAGTAAATTGGCAAGCGGCATGTACTTATTTATTTCTTTGTTTTTTCGGTTTTAAGGTTGTCAGCTATTTGCTTATCTACAAAATGATAAAAGAAAAAAAAGAATAATGCTACTATTCACACTCATTTTATATTGATATTTTAAATCACTTTTTACAACATTTGATATTCTTTAAAAAGAGAAGAACTAAAGACTTTGTTAGATAATTTTTTAGAAAATAATGACATGGTAGGAAAATTATATACCAAGTGCGGTTTTTTATTTTTTATTTATTAATATAAAAATGTTCTAATACTATTTTATTTTTATTTTTATTTTTTCATTTATAACCAAATAAAATAGTTATTCACTTTTATATACAAATTTTATAAACGGTCACAATTAAAACAAAAAATACATTTGGATAATAATAACAAAATTAAAACATGGTCTAACTTTTCAACCATAATAACATCCAAACGTAACGACAACTCAATCAAATTTTTAATCCCAAAAGTTAATTTCAGATAATTCAAAAGCAACCATAAAGAGCTAGGAAGGCAACTTTTCCTGGGACAAGAAAATGTATTTCACCTCTCTAGAAGGAAATTTAGATTAATTCCCAATAATCTTAAAAGATTATATATCCCGATTCAAACGTCTAAAAACATTCCTCAAAACATAAAAATAATTAAATGATTTTTATTTTTATATCACATTAAAACAAAATTAAAAATTAAAAACAATTTTACCTTTTGTGCCACTTATCAACGTACTTAAAGTAAAGAGGAAAGTCCACATAATTCCCTCAAACTACCACTCAATTGACAATGTCCCCCTCAAACTTTCAATGCCCCTCTCAAACTACCAAAAATTGTTAATGTTCCCCCCAATACGAAATTACCCTTAGTAATTTTTATTTTTTTTAAAAAAAAACTAAAACTTCTAGAAAAAACCTAAAACTAACCAAAAAAAAAAAAAAAATCCAAACGTTGGCCAATTTTATTTTTTATTTTTAATCAATTTTATAAGAAAAAAATTAAAAAAATTTCGATTTTTTATTTTATTTTAATAAAAATAGAAAATTTTCGTTTTTTTTTTTTTAAATTTTTAATTTTATTTTATTATTATTTTTTATTTTCATTTTATAATTTTATTTAAATAAAAACTTACGTTTTAAAAAATAAAATTTTCGTTTAATAAAATGAATTTTTTTTTGTTTTTTAAAACTAAATAAAAAAATAGTTTTTTTTTTTTTTAAATAAAAACCGTTTTAAAAAAAAAATAAAAATTTTTGTTTAAATTTTTTTTAAAATATTATCTTTAAATTAAAATTTTTCATTTTTTAAAAAAAATCTTTTTTTTTTTTGAATTTATAGGGGTATTTTTGTCTTATTGAGAAATCTATAGGGGCATTATTATCTTATTGTTAGTATTGTGGGAGACATTAACAATGTTTTGGTAATTTGGATGAGATATTGTCACAATTGAAAGTTTGGGAGGGACATTATCAATTGAATGGTAGTTTGAGGAAGGTATGTGGACTTTACCCTAAAGTAAACAAAGAGTGCACCTAGCTAGTGGTGAGTCAAAACACAGAAAAATAGTAAAGAAAACCCTAAAGAAAGTGGGAACTCCCATAATTGATGCCGTTTGATTTACCTCCAGACCAAACCACTAAGTTACTTTTTGAATTGCATGTTATTTTTCACATTCTTTTCATATCTTATAGTCAACATTTGATAGTCTTCAAAGATTATAGAACAAAATAGTTTTCAAAATGCATTAATATTCAGGTTTTAGAGTAGATATGAAGGTTAATGAGTAGTGCAATAATCATTTTCTTCAATTAGAGTTAGAGACATTTTTAAGGTGACATTTTAAGGGAAAAAAAAACGTCTTTATTTAATTAGCGACGCTCAAATACTGACAATTTGTAAATGTTCCAAATAAAGTGACTAAAATTAAAATTATGAACATTTAAACAGTGAAAAAAATGAACATTTTCACTAACATGTCCCATTTTAAAAGGATACATGTACGTGTATAGTGCACGTCCCCTTTTTAGAAGGGGACGTTTTGTACAGTTAAAATGTCCCTAATCTTAAAAAAAAATTAAAAAAAAAATTCCCCAAAAATATATATATATATATAAAATCAAATTAATTTCCTTTTAAAAAAATAAAAATAAAACAAATTCAAATTAAATTTTTAAATAAAAAAATTAGAGGGGTAGCTACCCATCGTCAGAGGTCACCTTCGGGGTGGGCTCGGGAGCCACCCCATAGGTGGCCAAACCACCCATGGCCACCTCTAGGGTGGCTCGCGGGCTACCCTTAAGGCTGGGGGTGGCCTTCGGGTCACCACGAATATGCCCGGGAGTAGCTCGCTAGCCACCCCAAAGGTGGTTGGCACCACCCTCGGCTACCTCTAGGGTGGCTCGCGGGCCCGAATCTACCCCGGAAGGCCACCCTCGGCACTGGCCACCATGAGCCACCCCCTCCCTCAAGGGTGGCTGCTGGTTTGGAAACCAGAAGCCACCCAGCCTTTTTTTATTAAAAAACAAGGCGGGGAACGGAGGAGCGGTGCTACTAGAGGTGAGAGAGAGAGAGAGCCGAGTGAAAGAGCTGATATGTGAAAGAAAGATAGCTGAGTGAGAGAAAGAGAGAACTGAGAGGACGAGAGATCGAGGGAGAGGGGGGTGGTTTGGAGCACATAGATCAAGGGAGGGGAGTGTTTTTCACTGTAACAACGCCCCCCAACTGAGTGGGAACGTTATTACAGTTAGGGCTATTAAGTGAGCGATACGTCTCGCGAGCAAACTCGGGCTCGGCTCGTGCTCGACTCGAATATTAAATGAAACACTTCATGAACACAAATCCTAGCTCGAATATTAAATGAAGCAAGCTCGGCTCGGCTCGTGAATAAGCTCGTATAAGCTCGTGTGTGTGTATATATATATATAAACTAAATAATACATAATTAATTATAAATCTCATAATTATTAAAATCTTAAAATTGCATTTATATTTAAGTGTTAGAGAATGAAAAATTCTAAACCCTTCGTGATCAAAGAGAGAGAGAGAGAGCAATCATTAAAAAGACCTCGATTAAATTAGAGCAGACCCAAACGAAAGAAAGAAGAATCAAGCAGAAACTATTGAGGGAGATTGCAAAAGCCATAAACTATTGAAGAATCATACAGACCCAAACACTATCACTACCTGTTTGATGAGCGAGAGTGAGAGAGTGGGAAATGAGAGTTCAGGTGGAAGATGCGTTGTGACTGGTAAGGGGGATTGAGAGAGAGACGTTGAAAAAATAGTTTTTTGTAGGGGGCGTTGTCCCAATGCAGTCTGAATGCAACCTATTAACTTGTCCCATATTGTTAAGAAAATATTAATCTCCAAGTTTGCTTATCTATAAAAAGATGCATATCCTCTCTCTTTGAAACCAAATGCCTTGCTGTATTGACTCAGACTCCATACTCGACTAGCCAAGTTAAGCAAATACTCATATGCAAACTAAATTCTTAAACCATTTTAAGAGTACTTGAAGTTAGTTTTTTTTAAAAAAACAAAAACATTAAATATAAGAGCCAGCTCGCGAGCTTGCTCGGCTC
Source organism: Corylus avellana (assembly GCF_965113065.1). NCBI lineage: Eukaryota > Viridiplantae > Streptophyta > Magnoliopsida > Fagales > Betulaceae > Corylus > Corylus avellana. The sequence continues at coordinate 2,613,263 of NC_142491.1, forward strand.
GACTTATTATTAACTCGAGCTCAATTTTTTTGGCTCGCCTATTGAGCTCGACTAAAATTTAAACGAGCCAAGCCTGAACAAGGGAAGCTCGCTCAAGCTCGGCTCGTTTACACCCCTAATTTACAGTAAAACGATCCATCTTTCTAAGAGGGATCATTTTATTATTGAAACGACCCCTAATGTAGTCGTTTTATTAAAATGACCTCATTATAGAACGTGTCCCTAAACCTTGGTTTTTTTTAGTAGGTGTTGGAATAAATACTCAATATAAAAGGGTTCGGGATATTAAACTTGCACCTACATAGTGATATTCCTATAATGGATAGTAGTGCAAAACTCTAGAAATGGGTAAAAAAAAAAAAAAAAATATTTGATGTTGCCTGGTTAGTCAAGGCGTGTGCATTTATCTAGGAGGTTAGGAATTAATTAATTAATTTTTATTTTTAATTAATTTTATTTTTAAACATTATCCCAACGATCAGTGTTGATCCTTTGGAGGCCTTTTGCTTCAATCAACTAGTGACGCTAAAAGTAGAAAAGAAAACATAATTCATTCCACTTGGATGTACGTCTAAACCAAACCACAAAGTTACTTTGAGAATTGCATGTTAGCTTTCACATTTGAATTGATTCTTAAATCTTATGGTCCCAATAAAATCTGAGATTGTGATGTAGGGCAGAACGGATACTCGACCAGCTTTATTATAAAGATTATAACTTGAGTTTCGGATATCGGATTGGAGCATGTTTGATGGCATTGGAAAGCTAATTCAAATATCTACAAAGTCATATTTCCTAAGATTTGACTAATTCCAATGTTTACTAGGTCAAAACGGGTTGCAAAGAGCTCCCTGAAACACATGTCCGAACCTGGATTCCTCATGTTTGGACACATCTATGTTTTAGCTTTACATTAATTTATTTCTTTGGTGCCCGTCCGAACAAGGGTATGTCCCGTCTGGATGGCCATCGTAGATTTGTTAAAACCGACTTTATTTCGTATTATTATTAGGTTTAGGATTTGGAGGCCTATAAATACATGTTTTATAGACCCTAGAACAGAGTATTTGTTTGTGAATAAGTTTTTATCAATAAGATTACTCAGAGTTGAGTTTCTTCATTATTTTCCTTCAAAACCTAGAGTACTATCTAGCATTTAAAGAAAATTTCTCAGATTCTTTGATCGTATCAAGATCTAGAAATATCTATCTGTTCTTTATTAATGTTCTTCTTTACAGCCACTAAGTCACGCTGCATCAGTTGGTATCGGAGAGCCTCGTCTGCAACCGTCTCGACGGGTCTAAACCCGAGAGCCTCATCTGAAGTCCTTGTCCAGAGACCGTCTAAACGCCTATGTAATTTCCCAATTTTTTTCATTAATTTAAGTAACTGTCTGAACAGGGTTATGTTCTGTCCGGACGGGTATCGTAGAATTATAGTTCGACTTAATTTTGTACTTTTATTAGGTTTAGGGTTAGAGGCCTATAAATGTATACTTTATAGACCCTAGAACGTAGCTTTTGATTATATATGAGTTTTTATCAATAAGAAGTCTCAAAATTGAGTTTTTTTTCCTATTTTCCTTCAAACCCTAGAGAGTATCTAGCATTTAGAAAAGATAGAAATTTTTTCGTTTTGGCTAACATTATTGGGGGTGGTCTTTCACAACTTTTTCTTCAATCAACTGAGACTTGTCACACAATTCATTACAACTAATAATTTGCTGGCATTTCAACGATAGAAAACGTGTTTTAAGATTGGACATATTTGTATCATGTGGAATTTTCATACCATATCTGAGAAAAAGGAGAACTACTGGACAAATAAAAGAAATAGCTAATTAAGAAATCTGTATGAGTTTCCTAATCTCAAAGGATAGAAATTTTTCCATTTTGGATAATATTATTGGGGGTGGTCTTCCACAACTTTTTCTTCAATCAACTGAGACTTGTCACACCATTCATTACAACTAATAATTTGCTGGCATTTCAAAGATAGAAAGCATGTTTTGGACATTTTTGTATCATGTGGAATTTTCATACCAGATCAGAGAAAAATGAGAACTATTGGACAAATAAAAGAAACAACTAATTAAGAAAATCTATATGAGTTTCCTAACCTCTGAGGATAGAAATTTTTCCATTTTGGCTAACATTATTGGGGGTGGTCCTCCACAACTTTTTCTTCAATAAACTGAGACTTGTCACACCATTCATTACAAATAATAATTTGCTGACATTTCAAAGATAGAAAGCGTGTTTTAAGATTGGACATTTTTGTATCATGTGGAATTTTCATACTAGATCAGAGAAAAATGAAAACTATTGGACAAATAAAAGAAACAACTAATTAAGAAAATCTGTATGAGTTTCCTAACCTCTGAGGATAGAAATTTTTCCATTTTGGCTAACATTATTGGGGGTGGTCATCCACAACTTTTTCTTCAATAAACTGAGACTTGTCACACCATTCATTACAAATAATAATTTGCTGACATTTCAAAGATAGAAAGCGTGTTTTAAGATTGGACATTTTTGTATCATATGGAATTTTCATACCAGATCAGAGAAAAAGGAGAACTATTGGACAAATAAAAGAAACAACTAATTAAGAAAATCTGTATGAGTTTCCTAACCTCTGAGGATAGAAATTTTTCCATTTTGGCTAACATTATTGGGGGTGGTCCTCCACAACTTTTTCTTCAATCAACTGAGACTTGTCACACCATTCATTACAACTAATAATTTGCTGGCATTTCAAAGATAGAAAGCGTGTTTTAAGATTGGACATTTGTGTATCATGTGGAATTTTCATACCAGATCAGAGAAAAAGGAGAACTACCGGACAAATAAAAGAAACAACTAATTAAAAAAATTTGTATGAGTTTCCTAACCTCTGAGGATAGAAATTTTTCCATTTTGGCTAACATTATTGGGGGTGGTCCTCCACAACTTTTTCTTCAATCAACTAAGACTTGTCACACCATTCATTACAACTAATAATTTCTAGCATTTCAAAGATAGAAAGCGTGTTTTAAGATTGGACATTTTTGTATCATGTGGAATTTTCATTCCAGATCAGAGAAAAAGGAGAACTACTGGACAAATAAAAGAAACAACTAATTATGAAAATCTGTATGAGTTTCCTAACCTCTGAGGATAGAAATTTTTCCATTTTGGCTAACATTATTGGGGGTGGTCCTCCACAACTTTTTCTTCAATCAACTAAGACTTGTCACACCATTCATTACAACTAATAATTTCTGGCATTTCAAAGATAGAAAGCGTGTTTTAAGATTGGACATTTTTGTATCATGTGGAATTTTCATACCAGATCAGAGAAGAAGGAGAACTACTAGACAAATAAAAGAAACAACTAATTAAGAAAATCTGTATGAGTTTCCTAACCTATGAGGATAGAAATTTTTCCATTTTGGCTAACATTATTGGGGGTGGTCCTCCACAACTTTTTCTTCAATCAATTGAGACTTGTCACATCATTCATTACAACTAATAATTTGCTGGCATTTCAAAGATAGAAAGCGTGTTTTAAGATTGGACATTTTTGTATCATGTGGAATTTTCATACCAGATTAGAGAATAATGAGAACTACTAGACAAATAAAAGAAACAACTAATTAAGAAAATTTGTATGAGTTTCCTAACCTCTGAGGATAGAAATTTTTCTATTTTGGCTAACATTATTGGGGGTGGTCCTCCACAACTTTTTCTTCAATCAACTGAGACTTGTCACACCATTCTTTACAACTAATAATTTGCTGGCATTTCAAAGATAGAAGGCGTGTTTTAAGATTGGACAGTTTTGTATCATGTGGAATTTTCGTACCAGATCAGAGAAAAAGGAGAACTACTGGACAAATAAAAGACAGCTAATTAAGAAAAAAGGATGCATGATAACATCCAAAGAAATGTCACTTTAGGAGCCATCTTCTAGTGAACTAGATTTTTTGAGATGCATGATGCGTTTAGAAAATAATTACTACAACCTCTATCTTAAAGTCAACTAGTGCAAAAACAAAAACAACTCTGTAGAATGTTTGAAACTGAGAAATTAAAGTCTTTATAAATTATATGTTTTTAGCTTATATGTTTTTCCTTTTAGCGTTGTATTCTTAGTCACATATTTCTTTACATGTTCGGTGAAAAAAAAAAAACAGTTTGTTTTCATTCTTTTATAAATAGAAATTTACTATTGAATTTGTAAGATTTACATTTTCTAAAAAAAAAAAAAAAAAAAACCACCCCATTATTTTGCAGAAATAGTGAAGCTTTCATAAATGCCGCTTTTTTTTTTTTTTTTTTTTTTGTTTGTTTAAATGCCTTTGATTTTGGTAATGCACTAATGTCGTATTTCTTGTATTTATCCAGTTTGTTTATTAATTATTTGTTTTTAGACAAATGAGTTGTATAAAATGTACTCAAATTAATTAAACAAAATGAACGGTAATGAATTTACTTGATAGTAGAAAAACAAAAATTATAAAACCAATTAATCAATACAAATTATACAATAGAATGTTAACTATTAAAAGAATATCATATAATATCAATACAAATTTTCTGCTCCCAAAAAATATCGTCTACCTCACAAATAAAGTACTTGTAACACCTCAATCTCATATAATCTACATATGTTTGCTATTAATTTGATTCCTATTTCCTTCGGCCCTAAGGCAACCCAAACACCAATCTAGTAAGCTAGTGTGTTCTCTGGTTTAGCTTGAATTTCAACATCCACAATCGCCAACCCGACGTCGGGCCCAAGCCCAATCTCAGTTGCGAGCTATTAGGAAAATGATATTTGGTAAATTGGCAAGCGGTAGGGTATGTATTTATTTATTTACTTTCAGTTTTAAGGTCATCAGCTATTTGCTTATCTACAAAACGATAAAAGAACAAAAGACTATTGTTATTATTCACACTCATTTTATATTGATTGACGTTGTGTGTTTTAAATGGCAGTTTTTTTTTTTTTTTTTAAAGGTAATTAGTATGATAAATCATTTAAAACACGTCACGTCTATCGATAGTATGATAACGAGTAGTGCAATAACCATTTTCTTCCATTGGTGTTGGAATAAATTCTCAATATAAAACGGGTTTGGGATATTAAACTTACACCTACAGAGTTGCTATTCCTGTAAGGGATAGTGCGCACAAAACTGTAGCTAAGAGCATCTTTACCCATACAATCATTAAACCATATGAGGTAAAACTATAAGGGTTAAGATTTGGTGCAATATTTTTTATTTGGACTGTCCATTTAAATGAATAAAAAAAAAAGAAAAGAAAAAAAAAAGTGACTTGCAGTATAATGTGTAACTGTTGGGGTGACCGAACCACCCCTTTAACCACAAGGGTGGTTTGGCCACCTCAAAATTGGACAATGGGGATGACCGAGTCCCCCTCATGGCTAAGGGGTTAATTTGGCCACCCTCGAACCACTTTTTGTTTTTTTCTTTTTATTTACTGTCACAATCTGGGAGTTTATCTTAAATGAAGGGTCCAAATATATAATAGGTATTGCATCTAACCTCAATCCAAACTGTTGCCTGTCAAAGAGATCGTCAGCTGTAGTGTCTACCAATCAATATGCTTGCAAAAAATGTGAACTGCCAAACAAACAGCCATTGGAGGAAAACAAAGATGGATACCACCCTCTTTTTTTTTTTTTTTTTTTTTTTTTTTTTTGAGGAAAACAAAAATGGATATCATTTTTTTTTTTTTTGCGGATATGGGTCTGGGATAATTATGGGCCTTACCATAAACATGCCCAAGAACAAGAAAGCCCCAAAAATAATATATATATATATATAAAGAATTGAATGTTAATGAACATCTCTGAAAAATAAGAAAGGATAATTTTACAGAATGTCCTCTAGCAGATTTTTAATTTGTTGAATTAGGATCCCTACAATTTTTAGAGTATTATACTATATAAAATTCCTTAAATTTTATCAACTACGTTTTCAAAAGAAATACGCCGCATTAGTATTTATTACATGTTAAATTACCAATTTTAATAGGTGATTAAATTTATTAAATTTCACTTAATCATTATTTTAACACCCTCTCTCATTTGGATTCAAACTCTCTTTTAATATGTGATATTTAACACAATGAATATTTAATTAAAATGAGAATAAATGACGGAATCAAGGTTCAAACTAAATACTTTTGCTTTCATACTATGTTAAATTATCACTTGTTATAAAAGTTTCAACTTTGGGGATAAGTAACCTCCTCAAACTACTACCCCAATGACAATCTACCATCAAACTATCAATTACGACAATTTACCCCTAGGTTTGTCAACTCAATCCGATTTTCGGTTTTTGGCCAAAACTATGGACCGGATCCGAGGTACCCCGGTTATCGGCCGGTTCTGGTTTTACCCGATCCAGTAACCGGTTTTTAAAAGCATGAAAAAGAAGAGGATAAGAAGGAAAAGCAGTAAGGCTGAGATTGACTTACCTGCAGGAAATCTTCTTTGAGCTCTTTCCACATAATGCATTGCTCTATGAATACCCCCAATGATCATCAAATGGGGTCATGGAAATCTAGACTAAATAAAGAAAGCTTTTCAAGTATGAGAAAGTTGAGAATTCTTTTTCATTATTCTGCAGCCTGACTTATGTATATGCCCCCATGTCTTTCCCAGGCAGAAATGGACACGTGTAGTTCATATCTTGGATGATGAAAATGTGTACCACCAATGATGAGAAGGTGAAAGATGGGTTATAGGATTTTGTTTGGATTGACTGGTAGATTCTGTGTTCTCTATGAGAGGGATCAGAGGCAGAGTGTACAAGGCAGGGGAGGACCAACCAAACGTTCTAACCAAAAGGGTCAGCATTTGTTAGACCAACCAAACTTTCTCTTCCACTGTCAAAAATGTCCCTTCCCCAACTGCCTACAGCTCAAGGGGTAGATCTGCACGGAGGAGAGTCAGAGAGAGAGGCCGGGTGTTGGAAGAGAAAAATGAGAAAACTAGAAAAGAGGGCAGAGGCAGAATGGAATGGGCGACGGCGTGTGTGAGAAATGAAGAAGAAAAAAAGAAGGCAGAGGGAGTAAACCTTAAAAAAAACATAAAATATAAAAATATATATAAAATTATCTCAGTTCCCAATAACCCGGTAAAAACCGGGTACCTAAAACCGGATACCGAAACTGGGTACCTGGTTTTTGATTTTTTCCAACCGGAACCGGAACCGGGTTTCCCGGTTTTTCGGTTCCGGTTCCGGTTCCCCGGTATTTTTTGACACCCCTATTACTTCCTAAACTACCAAAACAATGACAATGTACCCCCTAATGCTTGCAAAATAACAAAATTATCCCTATAAAATTTTCAATAAGACAAAAATACCCTTAAAAGTTTGGAAACAAATTAAATTTTAGTTTTTTTTTTTTAATTTTAATAAGGGTAATTTTGTCATTTTATTAAAATTGGGGGTACATTGTCATTGTTTTGGTAGTTTGGGAGGTAAATTGTCGCAATTGGTAGTTTGAAAAGTAGATTGTCATTGTGGGAAAATAATCCTCTCTATTTCAAAATCCCTTAATTTCCTCCATTTAGTGCATTTTGAAGGGTAGTGTTGTCCAAAAATTTTAATAATGGTAGTGCATTAAATGCAATACCCTTCAAAATGCACTAAATAGAGGAAATTGAGGAATTTTGAAATGGAGAAGATCTTATTCCGTCATTGTGGTGGTAATTTGAGGAAGTTAAGTGGACTTTACCTTAATATTTATTATTCATATATATTTTGATTGGGAACTATTATATGTCCAAGGTCCAATATTGAAATAATTTTAAGGTTTGTCTTGACTTTTTTTGTGTCAACAAACAATTCAAAATGCCAAGACTTTTTTAGAACAGGTATGAGTTAAATAGTGGTGATCCAAAACACTCATGCTTACACAAAATAAGTTATTCATATATGATAACTCTAAAGATAAATATAGTTCTACTAATACATAATGCCTCACAAACTGATTGATTGTTTTAAACTCTTTGTCCACTGTCTTTTGTATTATATTCTTAAAATAAAAACATCAATAAAAAAAAAATATACGTACTCCTTAAAAAGCGTAAAACACTATCCAAAGTATAAAACACAATTATAAAAAAAAAAAAAAAACAGAGTTAGGGTGTCCTGAACGTTGATCAACTTGTGAACCTATGGTTTTTTTTTAAAAAAAACAGACTTATGGTTTTTTTTTTAGCTTTTTTTTTTTTTTTTTTTTTTTTTTTGCGGTTAAACTCTTTATTTTCTATCTTTTGTATTCTATTCTTAAAATAAAAACATCAATAAACAACCCAAAAAAACAAAAACTAATTTCCAAAATATAAAAAACCAGATTTTCGTGTTTAAAAAAATAGAGGTGGGGGTGTCTTGAACGGCCACCACACTTTCTTTTTCTTTTTTTTAATACAATTTAATGTTCTCTTTCTTAATTCTTACCAGACCATTTCCTCTGCCCATCAGTCGCTACCAAATACAACATCAGTGCTGATTTCCGTCTGACTTTTTAGTTGTGATTTCGAACGTTTGATTTTCGTCTCTGCTCGTTCGTCTGATTTTCGTCTTGTTCGTTTGATTTTCATCTAGTGGGTGTTTGCAATTTCGTCTGATTTTCATCTCTTCCCGTCACTACCGAACAGATCTGGCGCATACATACATGCGATGAAAGGAGTGCACAAAATTGGAGAACCATGAATAATGAATTTTATCCTATTGTGAAAATAAATAAATAGCAGAATAAAATAAATAATTCAAAAGATTTTATGTGCTTCGGTCTATGATTTTATGTGGTTCTACCTCCGCACGATAAATCCTTAAGTGCTACATTTGCCTTTATTCAATGGATGAGTTTACAATACAAAAGACTATTTAATAGAGCTTACACAATAAATATAATCTTAATCAAATTCCTTAATTGAAGGTGATTCAATTAAAGTTAAGTTAATCTAATTTTCATAAAAAATAATATAATCATCATCAAATCTCTAACTTTATGGTCATTCAAATATACTATAACAATACCAACATAGCTTTGCTTTAATCTTTTATTCTACTGGAGGGGGTATGGGGCATGAAACAGGCTATGACTGTGAGAGATGTTCAATTCCAGCAACACATTCAACGAATCCAAATTTTTGTCTCTTTGTTCTAAACTGGAGTTAATTTTAAAGATTAGTGACCTGTACGTGCTCAAAAGAAAAATTATTGTCTTAGAAAAATTACGTTGAAAAAATCAAGAAAGAAATACGGTTTTTAGAGAAGAAATAAAGATAGAATCAATAAAGAATAAATAAAAAAATATTTAAATGATATAGAGAAAATAATAATAATAATTTTGGTATATGATAAACCGAACCACTTAAATAATCTTGGTATCGTATATGATTGTTTGATCTTTGTTATTTTGCATTTCTTCTTATTTTTCGCATATCACGGATCTTGAGTAACAAGATAAATTTCTTTAACAGTTTTGGTGTTCTAACACACACAGATCTGTTAGTAGAGGTGTAGAGGTCTTTATTACTTCTTCCATATATTTGTGTATGTAGGAAATAGAAAATAGGCAACATCTCACTTATCTCATTGATGATAGATAAGTCCTTTTTTGAGATTTTATATTGATCAGCCTCTTTTAAGTCATTTGTTTCAACTTGCAGAGTAAGCATCTAGTGGTGTTTACAGGTGAAGGAATATCAACTTCCTGCGGTATACTTGATTTTCAAGGTTCCAAGGGAATGTGGACATTTCAGGTGAAAATTGTGAATTTATCTAGCCCTTGAGTTTAATGAGCCCCCTCTTCTTTTTTAGAAATCACTTCATGCTATTAACTGTATTTTTGAGAATACAATTAATAGCATGAAGTCTAATGAATACAAGGTTCTTCACAAGATGCTTCAGTCTAATTATTCATTAAACATAATTAGACTGCAAGAACCATATTTACAAGAAGATATACGACAGTAGTTTGGTTTCACTGTGAACAACTAAGTTGATGTACAATATGATTACTACCAGAAGACTTGTCTTGATTCCTCAGAATATCAGGGATCTGATCTGAGAAATGGGAGATTCTATGGAATAGATGCACAAAATCTAAGTAAAACAGAAGCACCATAACCAGGACAAAAAAAATCTCAAGGTTGATGTAAATATTTTAGAAGCCTTATATATATATATATATATTGCCTCGTCATGACCAAGACTCTTTCCTTCCACAAATATAAGAAAATCCCCACCATCACCTTCACAAGTTCGCCATCAATGTTCATGGCCTTGGTCATGACTACCACAACCATGGCCACAGCCACCACCCTCAAACCCCTCCCAACAACTGTAAGAAAAAATAATAATAAAAAAAATAAAAAAATAAAGACAATGGTAGGGCCCCAAATCTAAAGATCAAAACTAATCTAACCCAAACTTGTTTTGGTTTAATTTATCTTTGGCTTTTTTTTGACGATCAAATAGATTCCAGTTTCACTTAGAAACCAACCAAATTTGATTCAGTTTCAGATTTATCCCAAACCTTATCCAAACTGAACCGTACACTCCTATAGACCTATTTGTTTTTTTTGATAAGTTACACTCCTATAGTCCTATTTGTATGGTAGGAATAACCTATATTACGTGTCAACCATTAATATGTCATATAGATTATGCCGCTCAATGAACCAGCATAAGTACCTTTATCCATGCAAAACACAAAGCAGCAAATGTACAGACCTATGTCATATATGCCTATGGCATATTTTATGTAATATAAAAGTGAGCACAAAAGTGGCATTCAATGTCACCTTGAGATCTACCAAAAAGCTTAGGCTAATTTTCTAATAATAAATAGGTTAGATCATGCTCTATTCTTGGGAAAGGTAAAAGCTTGACCACCAGGTGCCCCCACAACCTTTGATAGAGATTGCGAGACAATTTGATTTAAGTTTCATAATATCCATTGAGAAAATATAACAGCAGTTCTGTGTCTTAATCCAAATTATAAAAAGCACATATATTACTATCACTTATGATCATAATAATCACAACAGAAACCCGAAAAGAACACCAAATTAAGAGAAAATTGAAATAAAAAACATTCCTCCTGGGTTATGAACGTCCATTTTGAATCCAACAATGCTTTCGCAGAGTGAGCAGGAAGGTCTTTTTCGATTTCATTAAACCCTAAAGGTTCTCCATCTATATAATTGAACAACATCAGTACTTTGTTGGAACTTATTAACACCATTGTAGATATAGATGTTAAAAATGCTTGCATTTTGTATAACCAGTATAGAACAACTTCACAATCAGACTAGATCAAAATGTAGTATATTTTAGCTATACTTTAGCCACATAATGGTAGATCTATCAAGATCAAAGTTAGATAGCAAGTCAGAAGTCAGAACTGAACTTCCAACATATTCACATACATAAATTTTGGTGGCCTGTGTGTGTGTGTGTGTGTGTGAAACTCACACTCAAGAAGCATGCCTCCCAAGGAGGAGCAATTAAAGACATATCAGATATGTTACCTCGCATTGAATCAAATGAATAGATTTCTGTCCAGATAATGGCAGGATTGTGTTTAGAATCCTATGTTTGCTCGTAAACTTGGGACAAACAATTAATCATCTTTTACTTCAATGTTTCATCACTAGAGAGTTAGAAGTGTTCTCATTATGGGGAATGGAAATATCGGACCTTTAATAGTGTTGAGCATAGGATGTTGTTCCTTAAATTTTCAGTTTTGAGAGGATTGTATGATTAGATGTCTGCTGTTGGCAATGTGTCTTCTCCGTTTCCTTTTCTTCATTTGCTTGATTGTATGAATTTCGTATTGTAATTCATTAGAGAAATTTCTTGTTCTTTTTGCCCCCTACTTCCTAGGTGGCTTCTCTTGTATACTTGTGTACATGGGGAGCACCTTACGCTTTTAATGAAATTTTGATTAATTAAAAAACAAAATCATTAGGGGATTATCGTATAAACTTCCTGTATACATGAGAGAGAGATAGAGAGAACTTGAAAAAAGACAGGCTCACAATTCTCCTCTAGATGGGTCTGAACCATCACTATACCAGTTATATTATGATTGAATCTTCATGAAGAAAATGACAGTTTATTTCATTCATTAAAACACTCAATAGCCTATATTCATTTAATTGAGATAAAGGTTTAATTGAGTTGAGTAGATTAATAACCTCCTTCAGTGGTTCAAACCTCTATGCAATACATCAAATGATGGAAGCAAGTCCAGTCAAACCTTTTTTTTTTTTTTGATGAATGAGTAACTTTTCATTATCTAGGTATCTCTGTACTAAGAAAGCTTTAGCAAAACTAAAGCAACTTTAGCTTATATACAAACCAACCCAGAGGACCAACAAAAAACAAGGCTCAAAGAGAAAACCAGAAACTATGCAAAAATAAAAAATAAAAAATCACACCAGAACCCCATGTAAACCCCAAGCATTACAAAGAATAACATTGCCTTCAGTTTTCTAAGTCCAGTCAAACCATTTTTTTTTATATAAGTAATCAAAATTTATTAAGAGCGAAAGTGTGCAACCCAAGTACACATGAAGTATAGAAAGAAACACCTAACTAGAAAAAGACAAAAGATCGAGAAACAAGAAAGTCCACTAAAACTAAAACAATGTAAAGTTTATTTCCAGCATGGCAAGGATTCATATAAGGAGAAGAGTTCATCTTCAAGTTTAAATTTTCAATTCATGCAAAATTCAATTTACATGCTCACATAAATATAAAAGTGGATAAAGGCAGCAAAATGCCTCTCTTTCTTCCCCTCTAACTTGGATTTCCAAGATTCCATAATAGTTAGAAATGCAGATGGAGAATTCGAAGTAATCCTTGTCATCCATACATACTTATTTCACAACTTGTTCCTGCCTGATGGCTAGGTGTTGCATTATTTCAATGGTTCAAAGTTAGTTTTAATCATGACAAATGCACAACATGAGAATTAATAACAGGAATTTGTTTTTGAAATAAAATCAGAAAAAATGGGAAAAAAAAAAAGGCTGATCATCACCTAAGAATTCGGAGCATGAATTTTCAATTCCCAGGATTTGAAAATGTTCAACCATAAATTTGACTAGCATCCAAAGATGTTCTAAGAAGCATCCTTGGCCCCTAAAATAAAATAAAACAAATAAACCAAGCCAACAACTTTCTAACGCAAATAATAAGAGTCAATACTTGCTAATGTAGCCTACGGAGGGTGCCGATTAGGCCCCACATCAAAATTGACCATATTTCTGAAGAATTTTGATCTTAAATCTTGCTCTTAAGGGAGCTTCTTTCTCCCTGCAACATAACTTTACTAGTGCAGCACAATAAAAAGAGATGGCAAACTTTGAACCAGAAGAAGAAAGAGGAGATGATGGAGCTAATAGTGATGATTAGCAACTATCTCAAGCACTCTGGCAAGTACTATCAACTTAAAAGGATGAAGAAGACTGGAAACAAAATAGCATATTTCAAACATGTGTAAGCTGCAAGAGTCAGCTAGTACTATGGTCATTGATAAGAGCAGCTGAACCAATGTTGCGCCAGAGGATGCTCAGGGTTTAAAAACTTAACACATGCTAATCCTTACAAGGTTGCTTGGGAAACCAACACGAATTTAAATATCCATAAGAGATGTTTGCTTGCCTATCTGATTTGAAAATTCATAGATACGGTGCAATGCGATGTTTTTCCTCCAATGGTGTGCTTGCTAGGCCAACCACGGTTATTTGATAAAAAGAACATAGCACTGTGGGTTCGATATTACATATTTCTTTCCCAGCAGCCTATTTTGAAATTTTTGCCTAGAAGAATCCCAAATTAGCATAATGGGGTAGTTGAAGACTTAGCTAGTAGTTATGAGGAAAGTATTTCATTTTTTAAATGAAAGTTTCCCAGAATTACCTCAAATAGGAGCTAGTTACTAATGATGATAGTTCTTTGCCTTGAAGGAACTTATGGGTGAAGAAAGTCAGTTACTTCTCCCTGGCAGCTGCTGTCCATTAAATTCCTCGGATCTAATGAGCTGTCCTACTTACTTTTCAATGAAATGTGAGTAATTCCTTAAGAAGTAACCTTGGCTACAAAAGGATGTTACTTGAACTCTTTTGGCAGTGATTCAATAAATTGAAAGTTGAGTTGTTTTATTTTTTATTACATATTTCTTTCCCAGCAGCCTATTTTGAAATTTTTGCCTAGAAGAATCCCAAATTAGCATAATGGGGTAGTTGAACACTTAGCTAGTAATTATGAGCAAAGTATTTCATTTTTTAAATGAAAGTTTCCCAGAATTCAAATAGGAGCTAGTTACTAATGATGATAGTACTTTGCTTTGAAGGAACTTATGGGTGAAGAAAGTCAGATACTTCTCCCTGGCAGCTGCTGTCCATTAAATTCCTCGGATCTAATGAGCTGTCCTACTTACTTTTCAATGAAATGTGAGTACTTCCTTAAGAAGTAACCTTGGCTACAAAAGGATGTTACTTGAACTCTTTTGGCAGTGATTCAATAAATTGAAAGTTGGGTTGTTTTATTTTTTACTTTGGAATCCCTTCCCTCCTTCGTCTCTTCCTATCTAATCTTCTTTCTCAATTCTCTTTCTTGTTGATGTTCTCAGCAGTTCTTTCCTTCTTTCCTGCTGCAATTCTTAGAAATCTAATCTCTTTTTTCTCACATAATTGATCCCAAACAAAAATACGATTTTTTCCCCTCTTTATATCCCACCTATGATTCTATTTCTCTTTTCTAACCTTCGCCACTCAACCTTCCTGTCAAGACAATCTTAGAAACAATTAATTAAATGATGTCCTGCATCATTCTGTATCCACATTTTTTCTTTTCTTTTAAATATAAAAAAAATAACTTATCACAAAAGGAAGACATCAAAAAGTGATCTAAGGAAGAGGGATTTAAAGCATTCCCTGAAAACTCCTTATGGATCAACCAAGAATAGAGAACCAAAAAGTGAACACACAATAAACTTGCAAATAACCACCAGCAAACTCATTGATTGAAATAACGAATCTGGCCAATCTAACTAATGTGGATGCATTTCAATCATTTATAGAAGTATGTCGAGTTAAAACAAACTATACTGTGTTTCTTAAAAAGAGAAAAATTGAAAGACGGGATGCACATTATGTCAATGAAAACAAGAAATAAAACACAACAAAATCCTATTACCATACATGTTTTTTTTTTTTTGATAAGTAAAAATGTATATATCAAAAAACCCAAAAGGGCGCAACACAAATACACAAGGGGTATAAGAAGCAAGTGCCTAGAAGCACCCAAGAAAAACCCTAAGCTCACAAGGAGCACCCACAAGAGGCCGAAATAGACCCAACCAAAGCCCAAACATAAGCTCACATACTTACCATACATGTTATGTGGTACTAATGACCAAATTTATGAAGGTGCTTGTTTGTGGAAAAAATTCTCTATGTACTTAACATTATCAAAGACATAATTGGTTTCTGTCGAACATATATAAGACTATGCAAGCATTTCTTGTATTAGACTGTCATTTGTGTGTGCGTCATCCATACATAGACATATATATGTAAATATATCATACTGTTGTGTGTGTATCTATGCATGCATGTGTGTGTGTGTGTGTGTGTACATATATACTCTGCATTCTGTTTATGATCTGATTAAATAGAGATGAACATACCACTGTAGTAAGCACGAAAAAATAGCACTGGAACTCTGTATGAAGCACTATATATTATATGGAGATCATAGTAAGGTACTTTGCTGCAATTGCTCTGGACCTTGCAATAAGAGCAAGAATTGATCAATGTAGTAAAAGAGACAAGAATCAACAGGTAACAGAAAAACATGCAACTTTCATGAGCGATATCTATGTGTCCTTTAATACACTTCAAGATTGATATCAAACAAAGGAATCAGAGACAAGGATATCAGTTAAAAGACATACTAAGGTGGCAATATCAATGAGCTCCTCTTTCTCGGAGCAACTTGTCTCTTCTTTCTGAGGGCAACTTAGTTCATCATGTTCTTCCTGTGCATAGCAACTATAATAATGCTAAGATCAATCGACCAATTAAATAGCTAGAACTGCTTCATTATAACATCAAGGACAAACCTCAATTGACCTGAGAATTATGTTCTCCAATGATAAGTATCCTTCCACCTAAGAGCGAGAGAGAGAAGTAAAATAACATCAAGTATTGAAAACGAACTGATTGTAACAGAGGGAGACTAAGAAAACGGTTGACAACACTAACACCATGAGAAGCTGAAGCACCCCAAAGTTGTTTTGGACAAGGGACCCATGACCACGGAGGGAAAGCTGACATAACGCTTTTCCATTTCTCCATAAAAGCACAAGCAGCAAGACGAAAATCACCTGATGAGAGGGTTCCATCGCATGATAAAATATCCATGACAGCTCTTTTACAGCTGTTACAGCCTGAAGGGAAAAAGCAAAAAGATATTCACTTTCAGAGTTGAAATTATATAGGTATGCACTAATTTGGGGAGAATCACCTCAAACTCGATCAGATCGGCGAAAGGACCGTGTGGAAAATTGCGAAGTACCCAGTTCGTTTGAATCACTTTTTTCACTGATTAAGGGTCCAAGGACGAGGCGTTGGCGAGAACAGTCGAACGGGTCCCAGACAGTCGAGGGGTGAACTCTTGTTTTGTTTCTCTGCAGCTCTTGTTTCTTCTTTAATTTTCTCTCCGCAGGTGTTCAGGCCTTCAGCCTCTTCCTTTTCCATGTCATGCACCGAGTCATGAGGGGATAAATTTCTCGTCTTTTGTTCCACGCACCTCCCCTTGTCTTTAATTTTCGTGGCTCATTTAAGAGACAATTTTGGGGAAATCAGTATTGTTGCCCTTGTTCTCACACTGGAACAACTTTACACAACTTTGGTGTTATGATCATAATGTCTCCCATGGATTAAGTTAATTTTAGCAATGTGTATATAAGTTCTTGAGCATCTTTTTCTTATAAGCCAATTTTTAAGGTTGAGTTCTACTCAAGATTTATATCATTTGCATTCTTTTGTCTTTTAGTTGACTTCTTTTTCTGCATTGAATGCTTTTTTTTTTTTTTTTGAGCTAAAGGGTAGGTCAGGATAACCAACTATGACTATCTGACCTAAGCGTGAGCATAGTAGAACTTATCTGTTGTGCACTGCTTATGAAGGACCTAGACAGCGGGAATCACTAACGCACTCTTAAGACTAGCCGAGCCACAGTTTAGTCTAGCCTCACTAGAACATTACTAGGAACCAATATGGCTAATACTAATCAAGCTTTGCTGAAGAATTCTTTTGTTCTTAACTTGGCAACACTATTCCTTGTATTAATCTATCATTTAAGCTCAAGATCAATAATTAAGCAATATTAGCAAAATCAATTGTAAAAGGCAAGATTAGTACAAAATAAAGATGATAATGCTTAATTTAATAATAAAAAAATTGTGCACATTTAAGTAATTATCACAAGGCCACTTCCACTAAGGCCTAAAATAACCGAAAATAAAGCCAACTCCAACTAAGGCCCGAGAGGAGCCCAAGAAAAGTTCCTTAAATGTCTCATTTCTCTCCATAACAAGGTTTGCCCAAAACACACACTAGACTTCTCCCCATATGAGGATCTCCCTGTATCTCTCTCCATTTCTCCCCTCAAGCTCAAAGATATTGACTTGGACATCTGAGTGGCTTCGGTCTCATGACTGAACGAATTTTGGATCTACATTTATGACTGGATTAATGTTCTTGGCCTTACACTTCTAGATCTCCTCCTATATACTACAATAAGTAAAAAAGCAATGGAATTTTCAGTGAAGCTTTAGTGTCATAAAATTGCAACTTCATTTGGCCGAGGTTAAAGGCATCAATTTTATTCATTGGTTGCTGTTATTGCTATTCCTATATCTCTATGGAAAAGAAGACCATGGTTTCAACATGTGACATCTTGTGAACTTAATTAGTCGTGCTTTGAGAATTAATGTATGTGTGCATGGCATTGTACATGAGGTATTTATGATTTAGATACTTAATTATGATAAAAATGATGCTTTTTTATTTCCAGTCATTCTTGGTGGTACTGATTCCTTATGAGCATTTTCTTTTGAAACATGCAACTTTGAGGAGAATCAAGTTTTCAAAACTTGGTGATGCATCGATCTTTGAAAAAAATGCCATACGTATATTGGAAAATTAATTATACTACCATGTGAATCATTTTTGTTAGAACAATTTTCTTGTTCCAAATACTCGATTAAGTTGGATTGGCAAAAGTGCAGAAAAAAAAAAAAAAATGTAAGTGATGGCGCCTGTTGAGGGTGTCGGGAGTGGATTACTCTTATGCTTAAGTTAGTAATGTTTGAGACATTAAATAGAATTGCTTTAAGCAAAAGTTTTGAGTTAGGAGCCTAAAGGCTCTTTTACCTTGCTTGGACTTAGCTTTTATAGTGGTTCCAAAGTAACTATCTTCGTATCCTGTTTTAGCTTTTCCGTGTGAGTACCTTCCATGATGGCCTAGGCTTATGCACCCATTATTTCATAAGTTAAAAGTATATTCCATGTAGTGGATCTAAGCATGGTCATTATCGTTGGAGCACACTTTATTGGCATCGGAGTGGATCTCCTACTACTCGGGTATGATAGGACTGGGCCAAGAGATCAGTTTCAGGCTTTTGTATGCAGGCTTTGTGGGTCGTGTGGGTTTGTCGGCCCAATTTTCAATAGTTACCACCTCATTCTGCTTGATTAGTTGCATAACATAAATTTTTTAAAAGAAAAATCAAGTGAGCTAGTTGTAAGGTGAAAAAATGGAAATGACTTAAACCACACACTTTTAAAAAGTTTTTGGAGGTACACCAACTCGAACTGTTAGAGGATGTTCATGTGGAAATCGTAAAAATGTTGTAAATGAATCATTTGATGCCAACCCCCACACCGACGCATTAAATACAAGTATGAGTTGAAAAATCCAAGGGTTAGCACATTTTATCTTTTGACCAGAAACATATAGCCTATGCCCAATGGCTAAAACATCAAATACAAAGTAAACTAGGCCATTCCAATAGGTTCCAAGTCCCTTTATAAATGGACCAAACTCGTAGAATATTGTAAAATGTCAAACAAGGTCATGAAGCTCCCACTTCTTACCACGCCCTTCATTTTGCAAATATACTATGACAATTATTGTTGTCAAGACATGACATTATGGTCTACCATCTGATCAAGCACTTTCCATGAATCAATGCACACCTGACACTTACATCAAACCCAAAACTCTCTAGGGTAAATTAAAATATTTAACCATTGTTTTAACATTCCATGCCTTCAAATCTTTCAAAGAAACAACTTCTCAAATAGTTTGTTGGCTTCCATATTCAAGAATAAGAGTTCATGAATGTCAACAATATTATCTCCAAATGACAAGGACTAGTCCCATCCAATATGTGACATTCACAAAGCAGCATATTACTAGTGGAGAATGAAGAATAGCAACATAACTTCTCAAACTTAAAACCCAATTTTATTGGTCAATTATGAGAAAATAGAATCGAACATCAAAACATCATGAAATAAGGAGATATATCTTTTTTTTTAGAAAAAAAAAAATCTCTTATTTATTACACAGAAATTTTAATTTGCATTTAAAATTGAGATGATTGACTTGATTCATTTGATTCATTCAAATTCTCACCACCATTTGTCATGGTACTCTCTAGTGATGATAGGAAAGGCTTGGAAGGCATTTGTAAGCATTCAACTTCTCCTTCAAGCATGTGCACAACTTTGTTCATTGAAGGGCGATCACTAGGCTTCATTTGTATACACCATAATGCAACAATGATCATCTTCTTGCTTATTTTCTTTTCCTCCTCTGTGGCATTTTCCATTTCAATGTCATTTCCGTCGTGCAATTGGTCATAGACCCAAGTAGGAAAGTATATTTGGCTTGAGTGTTCTGCAAATGCATTTAAGTTCTTTCTTCTACCAGCCATTTCCATCAATAACATTCCAAAACTATAAACATCAGCTTTGTATGAAACGCCTCCAATGTTTTTGTAGAACAACTCAGGAGCCATGTATCCTAATGTCCCTCTTGCAGCAGTCAAAGAAACAATGCTGTCATTTATTGGATACAATTTTGCTAGTCCAAAGTCAGAAACCTTGGGAGTAAAATTCTCATCAAGAAGAATGTTGTGAGGCTTGATATCAAAATGTAAAATCTGCATGTCACATCCTTGATGTAAATATTCAATCCCACGAGCCACTCCTAGAGCTATATCATACATTTGATTATAGCTTACGAGTGTGCATTCTTCTGACAAAAATACAAATTTATTTAGGGAACCATTAGGCATTAACTCATATACTAGAGCCCGTTTTGATCTTTCAACACAAAAACCAATGAGTTGCACTACATTAACATGGTGAATCCTTCCAATGGTTGCAACTTCGCTTATAAAATCTTCTCCATTAGCTTTGGACTTACCTAACATCTTTATAGCCACATGGCGACCACTTCGAAGCGTTCCTTTAAATACAGTGCCATAGCCTCCTTCGCCCAATTTATCCTTGAAATTTTTGGTAATCTTCCTAATTTCGGAATAAGAGTACCTTATTGGCATGAGGTTATTGTGACTTTGTAGAAATTGTTCAACAACATCATACATTGATAAATGCCTCCTCTTCCATTTATATATCAAGAATGCAATCACAAATGGAGTCCCCAGAATCATTTTTGCTGCATAGAACAGTCCTATGGAAGAACATCACCAAAATGGATTGTAAGCCAACACATGTTGCATTGCTGTAAATCTTTATTTATTTTATTATTATTATTATGTATAGTTAATAAAATAAAAACAAAAAATAATAAAACTTCTAGAAAAAACCTAAAACTAATATTTTTTAAAAAAAATCCAAAGGGTAGAGAATTAAAAATTAATAAAAAAAAAATCCTTTTTATAAGAAAAAAAATAAAAAAAAAAAATTCTTTTTTTTTTTGTTATAAAAATTTCGTTTTATAAATTTTTTAAAATAAAAATTTCCGTTTAAAAAAAAAATATTCGTTTTTTTCTTAAAAAAAATATTCTTATAAAAAAATTAAAAAATTTCGTTTAAAAACTAATTTTTTTTCTTTTTTTTTTTAAAAAAAATTGTTCTTTCGAAATATTTTTTTTTTAAAAAAATAATAAGAATTTTTTTTTAATTTATAAGGGTATTTTTGTCTTATTAAGAAATATATAGGGGCATTTTGATCTTTTTGTTAGTCTTGGGGGGATATTGACAATGTTTTGGTAATTTAAGGGGGACATTATCACAATTGAAAGTTTGAGGGGATATTGTCAATTGGGTGATAATTTGAGGAGGTTATGTGTACTTTGCTCTAATTTATTTTTTCATTTTGGCAAATTCATGCTTTACATCCTAAAGAATGATATGCGAAAAAGGAAAACAAAAATTAAAAAAGATCGAAAGAGAGAAAGTTCTTACCCCAGTTGATGGTCATAACCAGTAGTAAGTCGATTGTTAGAACTACTGCAAAAATTATGAAAAGAAAATTTAATTAATTAATGAAATTGCATAAACAAATCTCACCTAGGGCTAGGGGTGCAAAGGCGAGCGGTTAAAAACCGCCCGCTAACCGCTAACCGCTCTAACCGCTAACCGTTAACCGTTCTAACCGCTTAACCGCATTAACCGCTAACTGCCTAACCGCTATAACCGCCTAGCGGTTAGCGGTTAGCGGTTATTGGGTTTACTAACCGTAACCGCTAACCGCTAACCGCCTTTTTATATAATATATTTTTATAATTATAATTATAAAAATATTTATACATATAACATAATCACTTGATCATTAAATCACAATTTTTTTTAAAAATAATTAAATCACAATTTGAGTATTAATATATTATTACTATAATTTATATGATTATATCACATGAGATTGATCATTAAATCATTTGATTATATAATAACAAATTATACATATATAATATGACATAACTCATAAGTATACCAATTCATACTAATACAACAATTAAATATCTAGAGACTTATTTTCAATGTATGTTATAAACTTATAAGTCTATATATGTTATAAGTCTATATAAGTTTACATATGTATATGAATAATATAAATGTATAATATCAATACTTAATCATATGATTCAATAACAATTCAAATACTTTATTCAAGACTTCAAGTGAATCATATTATTAATGTGCAATGATGATATGATTCGTATAATATCAAATTAAGTAATTGATATTGGATTAAACAATGACCAATGTGTTACTTATAAACACAATTTAAGTATTAATGTATTATCATTATAATTTTAGTAATTTATATATTATCACTGTAATTGATATGATTATATTACATGATGACTTGATCATTAAATCATATGATTATATAATAATAAATAATACATATATAATATGACATAACTCATAAGTCATAAGTCTACAAGTTAATCATATGATTCATGTACAATGATAATCACAATTGAATTAAACAATATATTATTTATTCATAAATATGACTCAACCTTCAAGTTCAAGTGCTGCTTCATATTTTGCCTAGAGGTTTGTTAGTAACGAAGGTTATTATTTTTTAAATTGTCATAGTATTTTAATTACAATACAATTATATGAAGCACGTTTTGATATGTGTACATGCTTGTACCTTAATATTATTATGTTTAATATTATAACTTTTCTTCTTTTGATGTCCACAGGATTTGCTAGAGGATCAAATGAGAGGATTGATGAAGTTTTAATGTTTTATTTGTATCATTTAATGTTTCATTTGAACTTATTTTATATGCTTTGTGTTGAACTTTTTTTATATGTTATAACAGTTGTCTGAATTCTGAACTTTTTTTTTGTATGTTGTGTTGAATTTTTATTTTTTATTTTTTTAAAAAGTTAACCAATTATGATTTAATATTTAAGGAAATTTTTTTAAAGTACAAGTAAATGTAAATTTTGGGTCAAATATTTTTGATTTTTCAATATGGGCTCTTTTTATAGCAATTGGGCACAAGAAGATATTAAAAATACAAGAAAAAAAGCTCTAAAGAAAGTCCAAAAAGCCCAAAAAAAAAAGCTCAATTTTAAAAAAGCGGTTAGCGGGCGGTTATCTATTTCGCTAACCGCTAACCGGCGGTTAACCGCTAACCGCTAACCGTTAGGCGGTTAGCGGTTGCGGTTAGTGAAATTTACTAACCACTAGGGCGGTTACGGTTAGCGGTTATTGCCACTAACCGCTAACCGTAACCGCCTTTGCACCCCTACCTAGGGCCATGCTTAATTAAGAAGAAATAAAAGCAACACGATAAACCCGCCTTCCAGCATTGACAAAAAATAAAAAATAAAAAATAAAATAAAAGCGTCACTATAAACCTCTTCACTTTATGTGTCCAGGCTTTCAATTAGATTGAGCTCGAATATTCTATAACTTGTCAACGACATTGAGCTAATTAAATCTGTAGCAGTGGATGCATCATTTACCCATTGAGGCTTGTAAACAAGCTATCAATATTAACGGTGTATTGGGGATTACATTGAAAAATAAAATTTTTATAAAAGCAAAAAAGTCAAAAAAAGTGCTTCTTAAGTTTTTATTTTATTTTATTATTATTATCAAACGTACATTTTTACTTTTTATGTACTAAAACCAATTTTTAAGTTTCTTAATGGAATCTCAAACATACTCTAACCCTCTTTAACTCTCTTATCAAGCAAACATTGGCATGGAGAAGGCAACTTAATTAAGCTATTTTTCATTTTCCTCATTATTTCATAATTAATCTAAATAAAACCTAAAAGTTTGAGACCATCCATTTTAATCCTCAAGCACAAAATGGATAATCGATCAAATATTTCTATGTAATTGTGTCATTAAATACTATGTTTCTGCTTGCAAATAACTTTTTGAGATTGAAGACTCACCTCCGTAAGGACCGTAATATTGATCATATCTTCCAAATTGTGCTGTTTTGACAAAGAAAAGAATATATAACATGTATCAGTGTTTGGAAATAGAATTAAAACTCAGCATTTCTTTTAAATTTGAAAGAATAGCATTAATACTAACAATGTATTCGGGATTGCGTTGGAAAATAAAACTTTTATCTATAAAAAAAAAGTTAAAAAAAAAAAAAAAAAAAGCAAAAAAGTACGTCAAAGAAATGCTTCTTAAGTTCTTTTTACCAATTTTTGCTTGGCACAATTTTTTATTCACTAAAACCAAATTTTAAGCTCCTTAATGGAATCTCAAAAATACTCTAACCCTCTTTAGCTCTCTTATCAAGCAAACATTGGCCTGGAGAAGGCAACTTAATTAAGCTATTTTTCATTTTCCTCATTATTTCATAATTAATCTAAATAAAACCTAAAAGTTTGAGACCATCCATTTTGATCCTCAAGCACAAAATGGATAATCAATCAAATATTTCTATGTAATTGTGTCATTAAATACTATGTTTCTGCTTGCAAATAACTTTTTGAGATTGAAGACTCACCTACGTAAGGACCGTCATATTCATATCTTCCAAATAGTACTCCTGTTTTGACAAAGAAAAGAATATATAACATGTATCAGTGTTTGGAAACAGAATTAAAACTCAGCATTTCTTTTAAATTTGAAAGTATAGTATTAATACTAACAGTGTATTCGAGATTGCGTTGGAAAATAAAACTTTTATCTATAAAAAAAAAGTTAAAAAAAAAGAAGCGAAAAAGTACGTCAAAGAAATGCTTCTTAAGTTCTTTTTACCAATTTTTGCTTGGCACAATTTTTTATTCACTAAAACCAAATTTTAAGCTCCTTAATGGAATCTCAAAAATACTCTAACCCTCTTTAGCTCTCTTATCAAGCAAACATTGGCCTGGAGAAGGCAACTTAATTAAGCTATTTTTCATTTTCCTCATTATTTCATAATTAATCTAAATAAAACCTAAAAGTTTGAGACCATCTATTTTGATCCCCAAGCACAAAATGGATAATCGATCAAATATTTCTATATAATTGTGTTATTAAATACCATGTATCTTGCAAATAACTTTTTGAGATTGAAGCCTCACCTTTACTTACGTAATAATCTATTCGTCCTCGAGATAGTACTGTTTTGACAAAGAAAAGAATAACATATATCAGTGTTTGGAAACAAAATTAAAACTCAGTATTTCTTTTAAATTTGAAAACTTAACATTTATTTTAAAGTTGAAAATAGAGTATTTGTTGTATATATATATATTTTTTAATGCAAAGTTCAGTAATAACATCACATTGCAAGGGAAAGAAAGAAAAAATAATCAAAATCAAAAGAGATAAATACGTTCTTACCGTATAGGCTGTATAGCAAGCCGTTACTTGGTAGTCTTATTATCCACCAAATACCTACAACAGGGAAAAAAAAATCATTAATTAATCGAAAAGGTAACTTGAATAATTTTAAAAGTCTATGACCTAATAAAATTGCATAAACAACTTTGGGCTTGGGCGATGCTCAACAATAAATATAAATAACTCTATAAACCTCTAGACTTTAGGTAGCTTAGAATTGGAAAAAGTACGTACATATACACTACTCATGAAACTATTACTTCATTGTTAATGATTCCTCTCAAATTATAAATTGAGTCAACTTAAAAAAAAAAAAAAAAAAAAAAAAATTGAATCAATGTTCTCCTAAACAACCAAAAATATCATTCCCAAATAAATTATATATATATATAAAATAAAATAAAAAATGCAAAACCCAACACTAAACCTATCAAACACGTACGTCCTTTTTTACACCAATTAAACTCGCCCTACGTCTCGAGTCAAAGAAGTCAAGGAAAGAATTATAGAAGTTGCACAGCTGGGCATGTGGAAAGTGGTTGGTAAAGAAGAATCCAGAATTACATAAAGAGTCTTGCTCTTAAAGTAGGGACTTGTGGTCCCAATAGGATTAATTAGGATATTGGCTCATAAAGCAAAGAGTCCTCGTAGGAATTATAAATATAGGACTTATTGTCCGATTCGATAGAAGTAGAAGTTGTATTTCAATTCTCGTTTAATTAAACTCTCCCATGCATTTTTCTCATAAATAAAATAAAATATTCTATCATATATCCTTTAGTCCGAAGCTTACATCTTAATGCGTCCAGTATATGTCTACGTATACGTTGTCCGAAGCTTCTTTCTGTGACAAAGGAAAGAATAACGTCAGCGTTTGGAATTTTAGAATGGTTAGTGATGAGAGTGAGAAATCCAAGAATTAAGAAAAGAAAGAAATATAAATTTAATGGTTAACATATGTTTGGGCGCATGCATTCTTTTTTTATATACGCACCTTCTGATCGGTCCCAGTAAAGCTCAATATTCCATAGGGATTCATTGTAGAAGTCCTTACAGGAAATACTTCGTAAGTCTTGTCGACCATACCAAACATCTAAATTAGATGTGAGAGATATTTGGTCTACTTGGCACAAGTCCCCCAATTCCACTGCACTCATACTATAGGGGAATAGAGCATATCTATACCTTTTGGGAAAATACATCCCATCATCCTCATCATCATCAACGCAAGCAGAAATGTTTAAATGATACCAAGAATTCACTGGCTTTTCACAGTTGACGAATACCACATGCGATGCCCTGCGTAGGTGATATGGATCCCCTGAACTGAAATTAGTTGCATCTAGAAGATAACGAGGGATGAATGGGTGATTATCCTTTACAAGACCTGAGTCGACAACTCGGATTGCGTAGTTGTCGTAATCGATCTCCCGTACGTAGTATCTTCCACCGTATAACTGCAACACTGTTTGGTTGTTCTCGCATGAAAGAATATGCCTTGGATTGCTACAGTTTTTTGGATTGCTGGTTAATCCAAACGGATAGCTTATGTTACGAATACTGCCGCAGGAAGAAGCAGGACAGTGATGATCAGGCTTAGCACTAGTACTGCAACTTTGATGAAGTAGGAGGACAACAACAACAATAAGGACCGAGAGTCCCATGTTTCCTCTTGCCATGGAGAGAGATCTAGAGAGAGAGAGCCAGAGAAAGAGTGAGAGAGAGGTTTCCACATTAAACCACAGCTAAAAGCCTTTTATAAATAATGTACATTTACAAGGCGTAAGCACCTACGTCATATATTGAAAAATAGGCATTTTATAAATTAAAAAGAAAGAAGAGGGCATTTGCGGTAACAATGGGGGTGGGATGGACTTAAAATAAACCATTGACATCCAAGTCGTTGAGAAATTCACCCGAAATTTCCTTGAACACAGTGAGAGGCAATCACTGGAAAAATCCAAACTATTTAAGAGGCTGTGAAGCAATATTGCTGAGAGCAGAGATAGATATTTGCTTAGAAATGGTAATCTCATACTTGCTCTTGTTTCTGGCTTTCAACATAGTCGACGTTGGAGAAGGCCAAAATGTGTGCGCTAATGAATCACGGTGTGGAGGCCATGGCCCAGCCATCCGATTTCCTTTCCAACTTAACACCCACCCAAATGACTGTGGGTATCCTGGGTTTACTCTCTCCTGCATTGATAGAAAACATACGGTTCTCGAGCTGCCCATTTCAGTGAAGCTTTTTGTCAAACATATTGACTACAAATCTCAGGTAATTCAATTGTATGATCCAGATAATTGCTTTCCAAGCCAGCTTCAGTGGCTCAATTTGTCTTCCTCTCCTTTCCGATTCAAAGTCAAAGACCCTGATTATGACCTTAATAAATATGCCTTATTCAATTGTTCCTCGAGATCAGAAGATATGGATTTCCATCTAATCTCTTGTCTAAGTGGCCCTACCTACCAAGTTTATCCTGCGACTGTCATCACGGCGTCCCTCGTATCTTGTACAAAGATGTATAATCTTGTATCGATTCCAGATGGTATAATACTCCATCATGATAAATATGTCCAATTGGAGTGGTCCACTCCAGATTGCAGAAACTGTGAAACGATCAAAGGCAAGAGATGTGTGAGGAGTAATAGCACTGGATTAGAAACTCCTCAGTGCATTTCTATTCCTACACATACTCATGGTATTCTATCTATTCAATTCATTTCATCAACCTTTCTCCAATTAACTTAATTAGTTGTCCGTTTATTTATGTTTTGAAATGTATATTAATGAGAAGCTGAATGTGTTAAATCTTTGATAGGTACATTATCAAAGTCAGCCATTGTTGGTGAGTCATCTATTTTGGATGGGTATTTGAAATTCTTCTTCTTGTGGACATGGAAGTTATTGATACATGAATGTTTATGGTGCAGGTGTCATCTTAGGGTCATTTCTACTGCCATGTGTCTTTGGTCTCTACTGTTTTTATTCTTATGATAAAGTAGAAAAAGAACATCAAGCGAAGGTTGAAAAGTTTTTGGAGGATTACATAAATTTGAGACCTACAAGATACTCATACGCCGATATTAAAAGGATTACAAATCAATTTAATGAGAAGTTAGGCGAAGGAGCATATGGAACAGTATTCAAAGGAAAGCTTTCCAATGAAATTTATGTTGCAGTGAAGATCCTTAACTCTTCTATGGGAAATGGGGAAGAATTCATAAATGAAGTAGGAACAATGGGTACCATCCATCATGTTAACGTGGTTCGCTTGGTTGGGTTTTGCGCTGATGGATTTAGACGTGCTCTAGTTTGTGAGTTCTTACCAAATGATTCTCTAGAGAAGTTCATATCTTCAACAGCCACCAAGAACCGTATCCTTAATTGGGATAAGTTGCAAGATATTGCTATTGGCGTAGCAAAAGGAATTGAATATCTTCACCAAGGGTGCAACCAACGAATCCTCCATTTTGATATCAAACCTGGTAATGTTTTGCTAGACCAAGACTTCAATCCAAAAATTTCTGATTTTGGTCTTGCCAAGTTGTGTTCGAAGGATCAAAGTGCAGTTTCCATGACCACAGCTAGAGGGACTATAGGCTACATTGCACCTGAAGTGTTCTCTAGAAATTTTGGAAAGGTATCTTCAAAAGCAGATGTTTATAGCTTTGGAATGTTGTTACTTGAAATAGTTGGAGGGAGGAAAAATGTTGATGTTACAGTTGAGAACACTAGCAAAGTCTACTTTCCAGAATGGATTTACAATCTCTTAGAAGAAAAGGAAGACATACGAATCTATGTTGAAGATGATGGAGATTCTAAAATTGCAAAGAAACTTGCAATCGTAGGAATCTGGTGCATCCAATGGCACCCAATGGATCGTCCTTGCATGAAAAATGTGGTTCAAATGTTGGAAGGAAAAGAAAATAAATTAAATATGCCTCCTAATCCATTTGCCTCTGCAGGCTCCATAAAAACTAATGCAAATATACCTACGAAACGTCTAAATCTTGAGTTGGAGGTCATTCCAGAATTAGAATAATTGTATGTGAACTTGGCATATGTAATAACTTTATGAGTTGCACTAATCTTGTAGTCTTAGAACTTATTTAACCTTTTAGTCAATGTTGGCACTTCAAGTTTTTTCTTATATCAATGTATAACCAATTCGAGGATTATAAAAAAGTACCGTTATATTTGTTTTCTTCTTACCTTTTTGTTCTTTTAGGTGCCTTTTTTCTTGTTTCACTTGTCAGTGTCTTGGGTTGTTATGTAATCTAAAGAATCAGGGAAAAATGCAGTTTATTCTTCTAAAGTTTCAGGAGTTTTTCAATTTTAACCTCAAAGTTCAAAAATTGGCAATCTACCCCCTGAAGTTTCAAAAATTGACAATTTAAACCTTCCGTTTAATTTTTCCGTTAAATTTGATGGAAATTTTTTTAAAAAAGCCTAAGGGCAATGATCTAATTTCATAGATTTCCGTCCATTTTGACGAAAAAATTAAACGGAAGGTTTAAATTGCCAATTTTTGAAACTTCAGGGAGGTAGATTGCCAATTTTTGAACTTTAGGGTTAAAATTGAAAAACTCCTGAAACTTCAGGGGGGTAAACTGCATTTTTCCCAAAGAATTAATTTGTTTTTAGTTGCATCATAGGCATGTTCGATAGCCACAAAAATGGAGCATGCAAGTTAATAAGAACACATTATGGATTTAAGGTAAACTATATATTTATATAACACATTGAGTACTCAACTGTTATTTAAATGTCTCTCATTTTTAACTTATGCATGTATTGAGGACTATCAATTATCTACTTTGAGATGAGTTTAACTTCTACCATTTTATAGCATGATCTAATAACATCTCGTCACAATAAATTGAAAGACCAAAATAATTTAAGTTGAAAACACCATATTACTCCAAACCCATCATCCAAAAATTGAACATACGATTTGCCTGATCAAAATGATTTTTGTGATGATGATGGTACTGAATGAAATTGCTAGCAATCTGCACTTCTTTTGCCCGAATTTTTTATTAGTAGTAGTGTTAATTAGTAACAAATAAGTCCCAAGGTAACGTTATTTTCTTGGATTTATTGGATTTCAAATAAGTCCTAAAAATTAAGCTCAATCGGCTGAGAATTACGTTTTATAAAACAAATATTACTAGTTCGAATTTTCGTAATTTCTTCCTCTTGTGCGAACATGTAAAAAATAAGATGAGATCGGAATCGAAAAAATGAATAAAAAAGTAACATTTTAATTAAATAAAACATAACAACATTCAATGAAATACAACAGCTTTGGTTGACTCAATTGAATGCACACACCATTTTCATGTTTAGAATTTATTGCATTTAATTGAATGAACAACCTATAAATGACATATACTGAGGGTACATGTGAAATAGTTCGAAATTAGAAGAATTTTACAAAAATTTGAATGGATTGAAAGAAGAGGGGATTAAAGAGATGGAATAGCATCTCTTAATTTTAAATGAATTGAATAATATTCTATTAGTTATAATGGATGAATATTTTTATCTTTTTACTTTTTAAAAACACAAAATTAAAATACTTTTTCACTATAATTAGTATAACTAATTAGATCACCTAGTCGGAAGTTGTCTGGCTTACTTGTTAGACTATTTAAATTTATAAAAATTCAAACAGCAAAATTTTACAATTAGAGAATCCCAATTTTTAGTCTTCACGTACATCACACGGCATGAAAATTGAAATAAGGGAAGTCCCACCGACTACTGCTTTCTTTTACTATTTTTGACTGGTCCCACACTCCCTAGTTGACCAAATAAAAAGGTTCAATGATCTATTGAG
Organism: Corylus avellana; assembly: GCF_965113065.1. Classification (NCBI taxonomy): domain Eukaryota; kingdom Viridiplantae; phylum Streptophyta; class Magnoliopsida; order Fagales; family Betulaceae; genus Corylus; species Corylus avellana. The sequence goes on from NC_142491.1 coordinate 2,644,529, forward strand.
ATATATGTCAAAAAAAAAAAAAAAAAAAAAAAAAACGCATGAGCTTTAATTGCACGATATCAATTAATTATAAAGTGATGCACAGGTAAGCCTTAATGAAAGTTGGTGAGAATTAAATGACATTGAATGAAAGCAATTAAGAGAAACTAATAGCATCAACAATGTGCTCTTTACTCCTCAAAAAAAAAAAAAAAACAATGTGCTCTTTAAAATGTATATTTAGTTGGATTGCGATTATTTAGAATTAGATCTGTTTCATGTAAATTAGATTTAGGACATGGGTAGTTTAAATACAAAATAAAAAAAAAAAATAACTAGAAACAAAAAATTTAGCTGTGAAAATTAAGTCCCGACATCAATCTACTATATCCTGAATCTGAAATTTAGATGATTTTTAGATTCCCAATAATCTGAAAACATTATTAAATCATTTTTATTTATATAGCAAATTAAAACAAAATTAAAAATTAAAAACAATTTTACCTTTTGTACTACTTATTGGTGGTAGGCCTCCACAACTTTTTCTTCAAATCAATCAACTTAACAAGTTATGAGACTTGTCACACCAATACAACTAATAAGTTGCTGGCATTTCAAAGACAGAAGAAGGCGTGTTTTAAGATTGAACTCTTTTGTATCATGTGAAATTTTCATACCATTAGAGAAAAAAGAGGACCAGGAGACAAAGAAAAGAAGCAGCTGAAAAAAGGTGTCATCAATCACTTTAGGAGCCATCCTCTAGGCAACTAGTCAACTATATTTTGTTATATGCACGATGTTCTTAGAAAATAATGGCATTTGTTATTTATTAAGTAAGATCAAGCTTTATAAGTAATTTTAATAAACTTTAATTACAAATTAATTAGCCGTTTAAAAGTGATGGCACCTACCTGACTAAAGTTTTTTTTTTTTTTTTTTTTGCTTTTGCTTTTTTTTTTTTTGTTTAAATAATTGCCGTTCTCTCACTATTTTAGCATTGAATACTTATCCTCATCATATTATCTCCAATTAAAAAAAAAAAAAAAAAAAAAGTTTAAGTAGAAGTGTGGATTCCTATCTCCTCAGCCTCAGGTCCAAAGGTAACCCAAACACCAAATCTAGTAAGCTAGCTAATGAGTTCTTTAGTTCAGCTTGAATTTCAACGTCCACAAACGCCAACCCGACGCCAAGCTCAAGCCCAATTTCACTTATTGGTTATTAAGAAAATGATATCTAATAAACTGGCAAGCGGCATGTATTTATTTATTTATTTGTTTTTTCAGTTTTAAGGTAGTCAGCTATTTGCTTATCTACAAAATGATAAAAAAAAAACAAAAGATTAATGCCACTCTTCACACTCATTTTATATTGATATTCTGAATGGCTTTTTACAACATTTGATAGTCTTTAAAAAGAGAAGAACTAAAGACTTCTGTAGATGATTTTGTAGAAAATAATGACATGGTAGGAAAATTATATAGCAAGTGCGGTTTTTTATTTTTTAATATATAAATGTTCTATACTATTTTATTTTATTTTATTTTATTTTATTTATAACCAAATAAAATAGTTATTCACTTTTATATACAAATTTTATAGAGGGCCGACCACAATCAAAACAAAAAATAACTTTCAATAATAATAACAAAATTAAAACATAATACCAAGAAAATGTATTTCAACTTTATGGAAGGAAATTTAGATTCATGAGGTTTTTTCTTGTATTAATGTATCACCAATTCAAGGATTATAAAAAGTCAATTATTAGTTTCTTGGGTTGTCATATAATCTAAGAGGTGAGGATACTCCATTTGCAGTTGATTTTTCTAGTCAATAGCCAAGTACTTCACGTGATGCCTGCTGGCTTATTAAATCTGTACGAGTTTCCTGAACTCTGAGGATAGGAATTTTCCCATTTTGGCCAACATTATTGGGGGGTGGTCGTCCACAACTTTTTCTTCAATCAACTGATACTTCTCACACCATTTATTACAACTAAATAAGTTGCTGATATTTCAAAGACGTGTTCCAAGACTTGACTCTTTTGTTTCGTGGAATTTACATACCATCTGGCATCAGAGAAAAGAGAGAACTACGAGATAAAGAAAAGAAGTAGCTAAGAAAAGAGGATACATGATGACTGTAGTGATAGATGACAAAACTTTAACTGGACTTTTTGTATCACGTGAACTTTTCATACCATCCAAATAAATATCACTTTATGATCCACTAAGAAAAAGATGACTATAAGACCCAAAAAAAAAAAAAAAGGAAAAAAAAGAAGAAGACAAAGTTACTTTGAGAATTACATGTTAATTTTCACATTTGTTTTGATTCTTATGGTCAATAAATGTCCAAGAGTGTAAAGCTCAATTGACAACAATAATTTGATAGTCTTCAAGAAAAGAGCATAATATATATATATATATAAACTGTGGCTTTTAGAAAATAATAACATAAAACTTGACCGATGGTGTGTGTGTGAAGGCAGAAGGATAAAGTCCTGAGGTGAGAGACTAGATTACTACATGACTATAAATATAAATTCACTATTGAATTTGTATAATTTTTTTTTAAAAAAAAACATTTTTTAAAAACACCATTATTTTACAGAATGAAGAGTTTTCCTTTAAATTAGGTTGAAAGAATTTCCTTCAACTTAATCTATAAAACTGGCATGTGTCGTTTGATCCTTTACAAAAATAGCAAATTTTTCATAAATGCCGCTATTGTTTTATTTTATTTTATTTTATTTTTTTAAAAAGACATTTTAAAAAAATGCATTTTATTTTTGGTAAAGCCTACTGTCGTATTTCTTATTTTTATCCAGTTTGCTTATTAATTATTTGTTTTTAGACAAATGAGTTGTATAAAATGTACTCAAATTAATTAAACAAAATGAAAGGTAATGAATTTACTCGATAGTAGAAAAAACAAAAATTATAAAACCAATTAATCAATACAAATTATACAATATGTAGAATGTCAATTATCAAAAGAATATCATATAAGTCATATCAATATAAATTTTCATCTCCTAAAAAATACAGTCTACCTGGCAAATAAATTGCTTGTAACACCACAATCTCATATTAATAATGTGAGTAAAGTCTACATATGTTTGCTATTAATTTGATTCCTATTTCTTTCATTCCAAAGGCAATCCAAACACCAAATCTAGTAAGCTACTAAGTTCTTCGGTTTAGCTTGAATTTCAATGTCCACAATCGCCAACCCGACGCCAGGCCCAAGCCCAATCTCAGTTGCGGGCTATTAAGAAAATGATATCTGGTAAACTTGCAAGCGGCAGGGTATTTATTTATTTATTGGTTTTAAGGTCATCAGCTATTTGCTTATCTACAAATCAACGGTCCAAATATATAAGAGGTATTGCATCTACCCTCATCTAAACTGTTGCCTATCAAAGAGATAGTCAGTAATCTGTTCGGGATTATGTTTGAGGGGCCTAAAAATGTATTTAACACTCAAAAAGTCCGTTTGAAGAAAAAAAAAAATACTCGTTTGGCCTAAAAGTGATTTTTGTGATATTTCTTCGAATGGTATGAAAATTTCACGTTATACAAAAAGTCCAGTTAAAGTTCATCTACCACTATAGTCATCATGTATCCTCTTTTCTTAGCTGCTTCTTTTCTTTATCTCGTAGTCCTCTCTTTTCTCTGATGCCTGATGGTATGTAAATTTCACGAGACAAAAGATATATATATATATATATAACAATGATCACCCTTATATCACATTTTCAATAAAAAATAAATAAATAAACATTAAAAGAAAGGACCTTCCAGAAAAGTATTAACAAACATTTTTGAAACCAATGAAACAACAAAGTATAATAATTTATACCATTAGATGAATTATAATTACTAGAAGATGACAATTTCCAGGAAGCCAAACAAGAATGTCTCCATGTGAGCCAGGATGCTGAATTAATGGTAAATTTTTAAAAATTCGAGATAGAATTATGACAAGTGTCAGAGCTATTTGAAGGGGCTGTTGATAGATAAATTCCTGTAGGTTAATTTTATGAAGAAAGCAAAAACACCTTACATTTTGGCTTTAATGTCCGACCACTCACACCACACAAGCAAAGGACCCACAATCGCTCTTTTGTGCCGTGGAATTTTCATACCATCCAAAAAAAATATCACTTTATGATTCACTCAGAAAAAGGGAACTTCAAGACAAAAAGGAAAAAAAGAAAAAAAAAATACAAAGTTATTTCTTTGAGAATTACATGTTAGCTTTCACATTTGTTTTGGTTCTTACGTGAATGACGTGAGGGGACTAGCTAGATTACTGCTACCTCTATCTTCTAGTCAACCAGTCAACTCGAGACAAAAACAAAAGCAACTCTGTAGAATGTTTGAAACTTAGAAATTATAGTCTTTATAAATTATATGTTTTTCCTTTTAGTGTTGTATTCCTAGTCACGTATTTCTTTACATGTTCGGTGAAAAAAAATTGTTTTTATTCTTTTATAAATATAAATTCACTATTAAATTTGTAAAATTTACATGTAGATTAAAAAAAAAAACCTTTTTCTAAAAACACCATTATTTTACAAAATGATAGAAATAGCGAAGTTCTCATAAATGCCGCTATTTTTTTTGCCGTATTTCTTATTTTTATCCAGTTTGTTTATTAATTATTTATTTTTAAACAAATGAGTTGTATAAAATGTACTCAAATTAACTAAACAAAATGAAAGGTAATGAATTTACTCGGTAGTGGAAGAAACAAATATTATAAAACCAATTAATCAATACAAATTATATAATAGAATGTTAATTATAAAAAAGAATATCATATAAGGCACATCAATACAAATTTTCATCTCCTAAAAACTCATAGCACATCCAGCAAATAAAGTGCTTGCAAATTTTCATATCAATGTCATATAAAGTGCTTGGAAAATCTACATAGAGTTCATTACTTATGAGTGTGTTAAGTTCTACATTGATTTCTTACTAAGTATATAGTAAGTAAGACTAAGCTTTATAAACGATTTTAGTGAACTTCAGTTGTACCTTAATTAGCCGTTTTAAAGTCATAGCACATATCTGACTAATACTTCTTCTTTTTTGAAATCATTACCATTCTCCTACTATTTCAATTAGCATTGAATACTCATCCACATCATATTATCTGCAATTAAAAAAACATAGTGCAAGTATAAGAGTGGATTTCTATCTCCTCTGGTCCAAAGCCAACACAAATGCCAAATCTAGTAAGCTAGTGAATTCTCCGGTTCAGCTTGAATTTCAACGTCCACAATCGCCAACCCGACACTAGGTCCAAGCCCAATCTCAATTGTGGGCTATTAAGAAAATGATATTTAGTAGAGTAGTAAGCAATATATATATATATATATATATATATATATATATATATATATATATATATATATATATATTCGGTTTTAAGGTTGTTATTTGCTTATCTACAAAACGATAAAAGAACAAAAGACTAATACTACTCTTCATACTCATTTTATACTAATTGAGGTTCCATATTTTAAATCACTTTATTTATTTATTTTTTTTGTTGAAGTTATTAATATAAGAAGCTACTTAAAACACTTCATATTGGTCGATATAAAATTGGTGTAATAGATAGTAGAAAAGTAGAAAAGAAAAGAAAACTTAATTCATGCCACTTGGATCATGGATGTACGTCTAAACCAAACCACAAAGTTACTTTGAGAATTGCATGTTAGCTAGCTTTCACATTTGAATTGATTCTTAAATCTTATGGTCAATAAAATGTGAGATTGTAAAGCTCAATTTACATCTTTTATTTTTTAATATATAAATGTTCTATACTAGTACTATTCGATTTTTTTTTTTTTTTAGCCAAATAAAACCTATTAATTAGTTTGGTTTTTTGTAAAATAAAATAGTTATTCACTTTTATATAAAAATTTTATAAAAGGTCACAATCAAACTAAAAAATAGCTTTGAATAATAATAACAAAATTAAAACATAGTCTAACTTTTCTTATATAACCATAATAACATCCAAAAGTAACGACAACTCAATCAAATTTTTAATCCAAAAGAATTCAAAAGCAACCACAAAGAAGGAAGGCAACTTTTCCTAGGACAAGAAAATGTATTTCACCTCCCTAGAAGGAAATTTAGATTCCCAATAATCTTAAAAGATTATTAAATGATTTTTATTTTTATATCAAATTAAAACAAAATTAAAAATTAAAAACAATTTTATCTTTTGTGGCATTTGTGCTACTTATTAGTGGTAGGCCTCCACAACTTTTTCTTCAAATCAATCAACTAACAAGTTATGAGACTTGTCACACCAATACAACTAATAAGTTGCTGACATTTCAAAGAGAGAAGGCGTGTTTTAAGACTGGCATCTTTTGTATCATATGAAATTTTCATATCATCAAGGAAAAAGGAGGACCAGGAGACAAAGAAAAGAAGCAGCTAAAAGAAGATGCAAAAAGATGATGCATGATAATCACTTTAGGAGCCATCCTCTAGACAACTAGTCAACTATACTTTGGACCGCTCATGAATCAGGAGTGGTCCAAAGTATATATATATATAACAATGTTCACCTTTATATCACGTTTAATAAAAAAAAAAAAAACACACACACACATTAAAAAAGAATGCCTTCCAAAAAAGTATTAACAAACATTTTTGAGACCATTGAAACAATAAAGTATAATAATTTATACCATTAGATGAATTATAAACACTAGTAGATGACAATTTCCAGGAAGCCAAACAAGAATGTCTCCATGTGAGATAGGATGCTGAAATGGTAAATTTTTGAAAATTTGAGACAGAATTATGATTAGTGTCGAACCCATTTGAAGGAGCTGTTGATAGATAAATTCTTGTGGATTAATGTCCGACCACTCACGCCACACAAGCAAAGGACCCCCACGTTAATGGCATGGGAAGACACCCCAAACTTTTCTTCACTCTATGAACCCATCAATCACTCTTTTGACTCGTGGAATTTTCACACCATCCAAAAAAATATCACTTCATACTTTATGGTCCACTAAGAAAAAGAGAAATCAACAAACAAGTCTCATGACTTATCACACCAATACAACTAAGAAGTTGTTGACATTTCAAAGACAAAGCTTGTTTTAGGATTGGACTCTTTTGTATCATGTGAAATTTCCATATCATCTCTCCAAAAAAGAGGACTAAGAAATAGCTAAGAAAAAGAGGATACATAATAACGTCAAGAAATGTCACACTTTAGGAGCCATCCTCTAGTCAACTAGTCAACTAGATTTTGTTAGATAGATAGGCTGTGTTTGGCAAAGGGTTAGACCGGATCGAATCCAAAAATTTTAAAAAATTTTCTCAAAATTAACTCTAACATGTTTATATTTTAGATCACATCAATAACTTTTTATTACTAGTCAAATAAAAAAATCACTATAAAACAAATTTTTTCTTTTTATTATACAAAATATTCTTACTTTTTTTCTCTCATATCAATCAAATCTGTTACAGTACCATTCCACTCCCTTAGAAAATAATGACATTGTAGAAAAATGATATGTTTTTAGAAAATAATATCATAAAATTAGTCAACTAGAGACAAAATCAAAAAGAACTCAGTAGATTAATTGTGTCTTTAACTTAAATGTCTTCCAGTTGCTTGCTGTAGTCTTTCCTTAACGTGTTGTATTCCTAGTCACATCTTTCTTTACAATTTCGGTAAAAAAAAAAAAAAATTATATCTTTTATCCATTTATCTACAAGAGATGTAAAAATCCATTATTACATTTTTTTGAAAATGACATTTAAAAAAAAATAAAAAAACACCATTATTTTACAGAAATAGTTACGTTTTCATAAGTGCCACTTATTTTGGGTAAATTACCACTTTATTTTTTATTTTTCTGATAAAATAAAAATAAACAAATTGGATAAAAATAAGAAATATGGTGGTAATAAAAAGTGATTGATGTGATGTAAAAAATAAGTATATTAGAGTTAATTTTGATAAATTTTTTTTAGTTTTTTAGATCTGGTCAGTCCGACTCTTTGCCAAACACAGCCGATGTATCAAACAAAATCTAGTTGACTAGTTGACTAGAGGATGGCTCCTAAATTGTGACATTTTTTGACGTTATTATGTATCTATCCTCTTTTCTTAGCTATTTCTTTTCTTTGTTTGTTAGTCCTCCTTTTTCTTCGATGGTATGGAAATTTCGCATGATACAAAAGAGTCCTATCTTAAAACACGCTTTGTTAGTCGGTCATAAAGTATAAAGTGATATTTCTTTGGATGGTGTGAAAATTTCACGAGTCAAAAGAGTGATTGATGGGGCTAAGAAAGTGGAGAAAAGTTTGGGGTATCTTCCCATGCCATTAACGTGGCGTCCTTTGCTTGTGTGGTGTGAGTGGTCGGACATTAACCCACAGGAATCTTTTATTTTTTTATTTTTTTGCCAGACAAATGAGTTGTATAAAATGCACTCAAATTAATTAAACAAAATGAAAGGTAATGAATTTACTAGATAGTAAAAAAAAATATATATAAAAAAAAATATAAAACCAATTAATCAATACAAATTATACAATAGAATGTTAATTATAAAAAGAATATCACATAAGTCGCATCAATACAAATTTTCAGCTCCTAAAAATCGTAGCACATATCTGACTAATGCATTTTTTTTTTTTTAATCATAACCATTCTCCTACTATTTCAATTAGCATTGAATACGAATCCTCATCATATTATCTGCAATTAAAAAAAAGAGTGTAAGTAGAAATTCCCATCTCCCCCGTTCCAAAGCCAACCCAAACTCCAAATCTAGTAAGCTAGCGAGTTCTTCGGTTCAACTTGAATTTTAATGTTCACAATTGCCAACCCCATGCCAGGTCCAAGCCCAATCTCAATTGTGGGCTATTAAGAAAATGGTATTTGGTAGATTGGCAAGCAGCATATATATATTTCACTTTTAAGGTTGTTACTTACTACAAAACGATAAAAGAACAAAAGACTATTGTTACTCTTCACACTCATTTTATACTAATTGAAGTTGCGTATTTTAAATTGCTTTATTTTTGTTTTGTTTTGTTTTTAAAGTGATTGGCATGAGAAGTTACTTAAAACACGTCATGTCAGTTGATATAAAATTGATATGATAATGAGTAGTGCAATAATCATTTTCTTCAATTAGAGTTAGAGACATTTTAAGGCAAAAAAAACGTCTTTATTTAATTAGCAACACTCAAATACTGACAATTTGTAAATGCTCCAAATAAAGTGACTAAAATTAAAATTAGGAACGTTTAAACAGTGAAAAAAGATGAACATTTTCACTGACATGTCCCCTTTTAAAAGGATACATGTACGTGTACAGTGCACGTCCTCTTTTAGAAGGGGACGTTTATATATATATATATATATATAAAATCAAAGTAATTTTCTTTTTTTAAAAAAAAAAAAAAAATTCAAATTAAATTTTTAAATAAAAAAATTAGAGGGGTGGCTACCCATTGTTGGAAGTGGCCTTCGGGGGTGGCCCGGGAGCGACCCCATAGGTGGCAGACCACCCATGGCCACCTCTGGGGTGACTCGCGGGCCACCCCTAAGGTTGGGGGAGACCTTTTGCTTCAGTCAACTAGTGACACTAAAAGTAGAAAAGAAAACATAATTCATTCCACTTGGATGTACGTCTAAACCAAACCACAAAGTTACTTTGAGAATTGCATGTTAGCTTCCACATTTGAATTGATTCTTAAATCTTATGGTCCCAATAAAATCTGAGATTGTGACGTAGGGCGGAACGGATACTCGACCAGCTTTATTATAAAGATTATAACTCGAGTTTTGGACATCGGATTGGAGCATGTTTGGTGGCGTTAGAAAGCTAATTCAAATATCTACAAAGTCATATTTCACGCGATTTGATTAATTCCGATGTTTACTAAGTCAAAACGGGTTGCAAAAAGCTCCTTGGAACACACGTTTGGACCCGGATTCCTCATGTCTGGATACATCTATGTTTTAGTTTACGTTAATTTATTTCTTTGGTGCTCGTCTAGACAAGAGTATGTCCCGTTCGGACGGCCATCATAAATTTGTTAAAACCAACTTTATTTCGTATTATTATTAGGTTTAGGATTTGGGGGCCTATAAATACATGTTTTATAAACCTTATAACAGAGCATTTGTTTATGAATAAGTTTTTATCAATAAGATTACTCAGGGTTGAGTTTTTTCATTATTTTCCTTCAAACCCTAGAGAGTATTTAACGTTTAGAGGAAATCTTTTAGATTCTTTGATCATATCAAGATCTAGAAATATCTATTCGTTTTTTATTAATGTTCTTCTTTCCAGCCAATTTTCATACCAAATCAAAGAAAAAGGAGAACTACTGAACAAATAAAAGAAACAGCTAATTAAGAAAAAAGGATGCATGATAACATCCAGAGAAATGTCACTTTAGGAGCCATCTTCTAGTCAACTAGATATTTTGAGATGCATGATGCTTTTAGAAAATAATGACATGGTAGGGAAATTATGTTTTTAGAAAATAGTGGCACAAAACTTGACTGATGGTGTTTGTTAAGGCACAAGCATAAAGCCGTGAGGTGATCAGGGGATTAGATTACTACAGTCTTTATCTTCTAGTCAACTAGTCAACTATAGAGACAAAAACATAATCTTGGGTTGTCTTATAATCTATGAGGTGAGGATACTCCATTTTCGCTTACTTTTTCTAGTCAATAGATAAGGACTTCACGCGATGCATGCTTGGTTATTCGATCTGTTTAAGTTTCTTGACAACTGAGAATAGGAATTTTTTTATTTTGGCTAACATTATTGGAGGTGGTCTTCCACAACATTTTCTTCAATCAACTGAGACTTGACTCTTTTGCATCATGTGGAATTTTCATACCATTAGGCATCATCAAAGAAATGTAAAGAAAAAGAGGACTAAGAGACAAAGAAAAGAAGCAGCTGAGAAAAGAGGATGCAGGATAACATCCAGAGAAATGTCACTTGAGGAGCCATCTTCTAGTCAACTAGTCAACTAGATTTTATTAGATGCATGATGTTTTTAGAAAATAATGACATTGTAGGAAAATTATATTTTTTGTTTAAGGCAGAAAGATAAAGTCGTGAGGTGAGGGCCTGATTCGTGAAGGACGTGAGGGGACTAGCTAGATTACTACAACCTCTATCTTCTAGTCAACTAGTCAACTAGAGACAAAAACAAAAACAACTCTGTAGAATGTTTGAAACCTAGAAATTAAAGTCTTTACAAATTATATGTTTTTAGCTTATATGTTTTTCCTTTTAGTGTTGTATTCTTAGTCACATATTTCTTTACATGTTCGGTAAAAAAAAAAAAAAAAACTGTTTGTTTTCATTCTTTTATAAATATAAATTTACTATTGAATTTTGTAAGATTTACACGTGGGTAATTAAAAAAAAAACATTTTCTAAAAAAACCATTATTTTACAGAAATAGTGAAGTTTTCATAAACGCCGCTTTTTTTTTTTCTTTTTTTTTTTCTAAAAAAAAAAAATGCCTTTGATTTTGGCAATGCACTACTGTCGTATTTCTTATATTTATCCAGTTTGTTTATTAAATATTATTTTTTTTAGACAATTGAGTTGTATAAAATGTACTCAAATTAATTAAACAAAATGAAAGGTAATGAATTTACTTGATAGTAGAAAAACAAAAATTATAAAACCAATTAATCAATACAAATTATACAATAGAATGTTAACTATTAAAAGAATATCAATACAAATTTTCTGCTCTCAAGAAATATCGTCTACCTCACAGATAAAGTACTTGTAACACCTCAATCTCATATAATCTACATATGTTTGCTATTAATTTGATTCCTATTTTCTTCGGCCCAAAGGCAACCCAAACACCAAATCTAGTAAGTTAGTGTGTTCTCCGGTTCAGCTTGAATTTCAACATCCACAATTGCCAGCCCGACGCCAGGCCCAAGCCCAATCTCAGTTGCGGGCTATTAAGAAAATGATATTTGGAAAATTGGCAAGCGGTAGGATATGTATTTATTTATTTTCAGTTTTAAGGTCATCAGCTATTTGCTTATCTACAAAACGATAAAAGAACAAAAAACTATTGTTACTATTCACACTCATTTTATATTGATTGACGTTGTGTATTTTAAATGGCTTTTTTTTTTTAGGTGATTAGCATAATAAGTCATTTAAAACACGTCACGTCTATCAGTAATGTGATAACGAGTAGTGCAATAACCATTTTCTTCAATTGCTGTTGGAATAAACTTCAATATAAAACGGGTTTGGGATATTAAACTTACACCTATAGAGTTGTTATTCCTGTAAGGGATAGTGCGCGCAAAACTCTAGCTAAGAGCATCTTTACCCATACAATCAATAAACCATATGAGGTAAAACTATGGGGTTGAGATTTGGTGCAATATTTTTTATTTGGACCGTCCATTTAAATGGACAAAAAAAAAAAAAAAAAAGTGACTTGCAGTATAAAGTGTGACTATCGAGGTGGCCGAACCACCCCTTTAACCACAAGGGTGGTTTGGCCACCTCAAAATTGGCCAATGGGGATGACCAAGTCCCCCTCATGGCTAAGTGGTTAATTTGGCTACCCTCGAACCACACCTTTTTTTTTTTTTTTTTTTTATCTGGGAGTTCATCTTAAATGAAGGGTCCAAATTTATATAATAGGTATTGCATCTAACCTCAATCCAAACTGTTGCCTATCAAAGAGACCGTCAGCGCTAGTGTCTACCAATATGCTTGCAAAACATGCGAACAGCCAAACAAACAGCCATTGGAGGAAAAAAAAAATGGATATCACCCTCTGTTTCCTTTATTTTTTTTATTTTTTTGCAGATATGGGTCTGGGATAATTATGGGCCTTACCATAAACATGCCCAAGATCAAGAAAGCCCCCCCATTTTTTTTTTTTTTTTTTTGCGGATATAGGTCTGGGATAATTATGGGCCTTACCATAAGCATGCCCAAGATCAAGAAAGCCCCCCCCCCCCCCCCCCCAAAAAAAAATATATATATATATATTTTTGCGGATATGGGTTTGGGATAATTATGGGCCTTACCATAAACATGCCCAAGATCAAGAAAGCCCCCCCCCCCCCAAAAAAAAAAAAAAACTATATATATATAAAGAATTGAATGTTAATGAACATCTCTGAAAAGATAAGAAAGGTTAATTTTTTTTTTTTTGACATGTCCGCACAAGAGGGGGGAGGGAGATTCGAACTAGTGACTTCCACTTCTTTAAGTGTGGTCCCAGCCGATTAAGCTACCTCTTGGAGACATAAGAAAGGTTAATTTTACAGAATGTCCCCTAGCAGATTTTTAATTTGTTGAATTAGGATCCCTACAATTTTTAGAGTAATTATACTATATAAAATTCCTTAAATTTTAACAACTACGTTTTGAAAATAAATACGCCATATTAGTATTTATTACATGTTAAATTGCCACTTTTAATAGGTGATTAAATTTATCAAACTTCACTTAAACATTATTTTAACACTCTCTCTCACTTGTGTGCTCAAATTTCCGTTTAATATGTGATATCCAACACAAGGAATATTTCATTGAAACGGGAATAAATGACGGAATCAAGGCTCGAACTAAATACTTTTCCTTTCATACTATGGTAAATCCCTACTTGTCATAAAAGTTTAAGCTTTGTGGATAAGTGGTGATTTAACATTACTTTTCTCAACTTAATATTTATTATTCATTTTTTTTATTATTAAAGAGAGTAATACTACTCTTCACACTCATTTATCATACTTACTTTTCTTCCAAAAAAAAAAAAAAAAAAAAACAAACAAAACAAAATTATCATACTGATCATATGCAGAGGACACATGTTTTTATAGACTAGATTGGAAGAACTTCCTACTTCCTCCTGTTAAATTTTTTACAAATGCTGTGACAATATCATACCCAATCGGCTTGTGTCTCCTTTAATAATATATATATATATATATATATATATATATATATATATATATTATAAAAACAAAATTAAGAAACAAAAAGCAAAAAAAAAAAAAAAAAAGTGTGGTGGCCGTGCAAGACAACCCCCCCACCCTCTCTATTTTTTTAAACACGAAAATTTGGTCTTTTATATTTTGGAAATTAGTTTTTGTTTTTTTGGGTTGTTTATTGATGTTTTTATTTTAAGAATAGAATACAAAAGATTAACCAAAAAAAAAAAAAAATTGTGTTTTATATTTTGGATAGTTTTTTACGCTTTTTAAGGAGTATGTAAATTTTTTTATTGATGTTTTTATTTTAAGAATATAATACAAAAGACAGTGAACAAAGAGTTTAAAACAATCAACCAGTTTGTGAGGCATCATGTATTAGTAGAACTATATTTATCTTTAGAGTTATCATATATGAATAACTTATTTTGTGTAAGCATAGGTGTTTTGGATCACCACTATTTAACTCATACCTGTTCTAAAAAAGTCTTGGCATTTTGAATTGTTGTTGACACAAAAAGAGTCAAGACAAACCTTAAAATTATTTCAATATTGGACCTTGGACATATAATAGTTCCCAATCAAAATATATATTTCGAAGGTCCAAAATAAATATATTAAAAAATAACTTCAAATATAAAATACAATATATATATATATATATATATATATATATAGTGAAATAATTGAGAATCATATGCTTTCTAAATAGCATTTGAGAAACACATGCTTTTTGAATAAAATTTCTTTCAAATTTCTCTTTACAATTAAAAAAACACGTGTGTTTTTCATATGCAAATGACACATGTCGTTTTTATAGACTAAGTTGGAAGAACTTCCTCAAACCCAATTTAAAAGAAAACTCTGTCCAAAAAACAATTATCTTTCTCCGAACTCCCAGCTCTATTTCAAATCCATTATGGTTATGAACCAATTAATTTGATAGAAAACCTATACTTAATAATAAATTTTGAAGAGAATTCATGTTGAATCGTTCATTTATTATAGACCAGCTCAAGCATGTACTACATCATGAGAATTAAATCACTTGTTTATCATATTTAATGTGTTTATAACTAGAGTATTAATGTTTTTGGCCTTGAGCTTCTAAAATTGTTACGGAAAATAAGATAATAATTCCGACATGTTGCATCTTGTAAACTTAATTAGTCGTGCTTTTAGAGTTGATGCATGCATCCATGGCATTGTAATTTGTACACGAGTTATGGATGATTTAGATGCGTAATTGTAATTAAAATGATGCTTTATAGTTTTCGGGTCATTCTTGGTGGTTGATTCCTTATGAGCATTTTTCTTTGAAATATGCAACTTCAAGGAGAATCAAGTTTTTTTTTTTTTTTTTTTTTGACATGTCCACACAAGAGGGGGTAGGGGGATTCAAACTAGTGACCTTCGCTTCATAAGGCATGGTTTCTAGCCGATTGAGCTATCTCTTGGGGACGAGAATCAAGTTTTCAAAACATGTCAATGCATCTTTGAAAAAATGCCACATATATAATTGGGAAATTAAGTATACCACCTTGTGAATTGTTTTTGTTAGAACAATTTCCTTATGCCAAATACTTGACTAAGTTGCAAAAATGTAAACGATGACTTTGATGTTGAAGTCAATAATGTTTGGGAAAGGAAATATTAATGCTCTGACCAAGAGTTTTGAACTAGGGACTAGAAGTTCATTTTACCTTTTGCTTCATTCCAATGTATTTGTCTTCGTATCACATTTCAAATTTTGCGTGGGAGTACCCCATGATAGCCTATGTACGTTTAAGCACCCATTATCCCTTAAATTAGGAGTATATTCCATGCATGCCGTGGATGAGCACGATTATTATCCTTGGAGCACACTTTACTAGCATAGGAGTGGAACTCCTACTACAAGATTCAAATCCAAAATGCATGAAATCTTCATCGCTCATCGTTTTGATAATCTCCATATTAGATTCTAATCCCATTGCGAATTATTACCTTAAAATTGTTGAGGAAAATTGAGTGAAAAACCAAAAAAAAATCAATGCGACTTTGAGGGGCGTGTGAATACTATCTTTAAGGTGAGAATTGTCCCCAATCAAAAGAGGTTGTTGCTAACTTAAATCTCAATGGCATGCAGAGCCAACTATTCGGGGGTCAACAATTTTTTTGAATGAATGAAAAATAAATAAATAAAAATTAATTAACAAATATTAAAAAATATAGCTAACAAAATAAATAAAAAATTCAACAAATTTTAATTATTATTTAAAACATATAAAGAATAGGATGATAATAAAAAAAAAAAAAAAAAAAAAAAAAAAAAAAAAAAAGACTTCCTTAAGCAAGGATTTATTGACAAATTTGTTAAACCTATTTGTCACAAGCTCGTTTAAAATTTAAGTGGCGCTTAAATTTAAAGTCTCATCTCTCCTTGCTCTTCCCTTCTTTTATCTAAGGGTGCAAAAATAATGCGTACACATGTCACCAAGTGATTGGGTGATGGCATATTGTAAATAAGTGAAAAAATGAGTGGGGCCCACCAGAGATATTTTGTCCCCCAACAATTACAATTATATATTTCATATATACAATTAAAATAGTTAATTAACAGAAAATATATATTCACAAGTAATTAATTTAAAAAAATTTAATCAACGTGTATAAGTGTAATTACTAATAGAAATCTTTTAAGAAATGGTAGGAAAGAATTTTTTGCTAAACGGCAAATTCTGGTTCTCTTTCTCTGATTTATTTTATTTTATTTTTTATTTGTCAAATAGCAGTCTGATTTGTCAAATTGCAGTATAGGTTGTATTGTACAGCATGACTCTGTTTGGCAAAGGCCAAATACTATTCCTAAAAAATTCAACTTCAAACATTCTTACTTTTTATATCACATTAATTATTTATTATGACTATTCAAATAAAAAAATCACTACAAACCATTTTTTTTTTTCACTTTTTTGCACAAAATATTATTACTTTTTATCACGTCAATCAATTTTTGCTAAAAAAAATTAAAAGCGCTTTCAAGTGTCCAAAAAAGCTTAAAAATGACCAAAATGCACTTTTGTCAAAAGCTTGAAAATGAAGTTTTTGCCTATGAGCTGTTTTTAACTTAAAAGTTCTATTTCTCAAATATAATCCTAAACAAACTCTTAGTAACACAATTTTCCAAATTACAAAGTGCTAGAGTTTTTTGTTGTACGCAAAGTGGCAGAGATTAACTGTAAGAGCATTCACATTAGCTAACAAAATCCATAAAAACCTCTTACATCCGATTATGTTAAAAAAAAAGTAAAATACATTTTTAAGTCATTTGTGAACGGTGCACCGCTATACGTGGCTTACGGATGCTTTTATTTTTTAATACAATTTAATGTTCTCTTTCTTACCAGACCGTTTCCTCTGCCCATCAGTCGCTACCAAATACAACATCAGTGCTGATTTTCGTTTGACTTTTTAGTTGTGATTTCGTACGTTTGATTTTCGTCTCTGCTCGTTCGTCTGATTTTCGTCTTGTTCGTTTGATTTTCATCCAGTGGGTGTTTGCGATTTCGTCTGATTTTCATCTCTTCCCGTCACTACCGAACAGATCTTGCGCATACATGCGATGAAAGGAGTGCACAAAATTGGAGAACCATGAATAATGAATTTTGTCCTATTGTGAAAATACATAAATAGCAGATTAAAATAAATAATTCAAAAGATTTTATATGCTTCGGTCTATGATTTTATGTGGTTCTACCTCCACACGATAAATCCTTAAGTGCTACATTTGCCCTTATTCAATGGATGAGTTTACAATACAAAATGCTCTATTTAATAGAGCTTACATAATAAATATAATCTTAATCAAATTCCTTAATTGAAGGTGATTCAATTAAAGTTAAGTTAATCTAATTTTCATAAAAAATAATATAATCCTTGTTAGAATATATGGAAAATATATTATATTTTCCATATATTCCATAATTATGCTGATATTGAAATATTCTTTATTTATGGGATGATTATAATCATATATTGAGATTGTAATCAAATTAAGGGGATTTGATTACCAAACTTATATTTAGACATTACCCTATAAATAGGGACATTTGTATTGTAGACAAAAAAAGTTAATGAGCACAATGTAGCCCTTAGGGGTATTTCTAGTGGTGAATGTAGGTGTCTAACACCGAATCACCCGTAAGTTCTTTGTGTTTATTTTCTATATTGCTATAACAAATCCTCATTAAATCTCTAGCTTTATGGTCATTTAAATATTCTATAACAATACCAACATAGCTTTGCTTTAATCTTTTATTCTACTGGAGGGGGTATGGGGACATGAAACAGGCTGTGACTATGAGAGATGTTCAATTCCAACAACACATTCAACGAATCCAAATTTTTGTCTCTTTGTTCTAAACTGGAGTTAATTTTAAAGATTAGTGACCTGTACGTGCTCAAAAGAAAAATTATTGTCTTAGAAAAATTACGTTGAAAAAATAAAGAAAGAAATACGATTTTTAGAGAAGAAATAAAGATAGAATCAATAAAGAATAAATAAAAAAAAATATTTAAATGATATAGAAAAAGAAAAAAAAAATTGGGTCGTCTCCGCTTGCGGGTATAGGCTTGTTAAACCGAACAACTTAAATCTGGGTGTCGTATATGATTGCCTAATCTTTGTTATTTTGCATTTCTTCTTATTTTTCGCATCTCATGGATCTTGAGTAATAAGATAAATTTCTTAACAGTTTTAGTGTTCTAACACACACAGATCTCTTAGTAGAGGCGTAGAGGTCTTTATTACTTCTTCCATATATTTGTGTATGTAGGAAATAAAAAATAGGCAACATCTCACTTATCTCATTGATGATAGATAAGTCCTTTTTTGAGATTTTATATTGATCAGCCTCTTTAAGTCATTTGTTTCAACTTGCAGAGTAAGCTTCTAGTGGTGTTTACAGGTGAAGGAATATCAACTTCTTGCGGTATACTTGATTTTGCAAGGTTCCAAGGGAATGTGGACATTTCAGGTGAAAATTGTGAATTTATCTAGCCCTTGAGTTTAATGAGCCCCCTCTTCTTTTTGAGAAATCACTTCATGCTATTAATTGCATTTTTGAGAATATTTTTGTTATCCTATGACTGAAATTGTCTGAGAGAAATATTTATATATTTTTGCTATATTTGGAACATCAATTATCCCAAAAGTTTAAACTTATAGGAAGAGATAAATTTAATTACTAAATCATTACTTTAACACTCACCCTTAGGGGTGATTTGACAGAGTCAAGGTTCGATCCTATTGCCTTTGGCTTTGGTACCATATTAAATTACCAGTTATTCCAAAAGTTTAAGCTTATAAGAAGAGTTAAATTTAATCACTTAATCATTAGTACTTTAACATGCTAAACAACATGTAGCATTATATTAAAACATATGAATTTAGTTTTCTGATTTCATTTCTTACAACTCATTACATTTAAATGCTAGAATGCTACATAATGATTATGGAAGCTTGCCCTTCATGTGGAGTCGAGTAAGACTAGATATTTTGGTTGAAACTGATTTCATAATTACATTCTGTCACCATTCTTTGAATTTTTCTCAATTTCTTTAGTTGGGGCTCATTGTATTCTTCTTAAGTTGATATTTCGTAATTACATTCTAACCCCATTCTTGGAAATATGTCTTCCATTTGTGAAAGTTCAAAATTATTATTTGCACCTGTCTACGTGCTTTAGGGATTTTGAGGTGGAAACTATTGGTTTGAAGGAGACATCAAGATTATAATTGTCATTATACCCAATTTTTAGTAAACAACGTTAATTTATGTCTTTTACACAGTAAATCACATAAAAATTTAATGTGGTTTACACAGTAAAAGACAATTTTTAATGACTTTTACATTGGAAACAAGTGACATTAACCCATTTGCGTCGTTTCGGTATGAAACAACATAAATAGGCGTCATTTGAGGCTATAAGGACACAAAAAAATTTCTCAGCCCTCCTCGATGTGACTGTCAAACTGAAACAACATCTCTAAAACTACATCAAGTTGTTGGTGACGTTTTTTCATAATTAGCCTTAGTTATAAAATGACATTAAATTAGTTTTTTTATTTATTTTTATTTTTTATTTTTTTTGTTTAGCGTGCATAAGATAGGATAATATGCAATCAGAGGTATACATGTAAACCGTAATACATATGCTCAATGTTCATTAATAAATCATGGAATAACTAATGTTATTCAATTACAGCAAAAAAATCATACAACCAATTGTAGTTTAGGACACTAGTCTCAAGAATGACATTATGATCTACTATCCAATCAAGCACTTTCCTTGAATCAATGCACACCTCACACACATCAAACCCAAAGCTTTATAGGGTAACCCTAAATATTTAACCATTGTTTTAACATTCTATGCCTCCAAACCTTTTAAAGAAACAACATTTTAAATTGTTTGTTGGCTTCCATATTCAAAAATAAAAGTTCATGAATGTCAACAATATTATCTCCAAATGACAAGGATTGGTCCAGTCCAATTTGCAATATTCACAAAGCAGAGGATAACTAGTCAAGAATGAAGAATAGAAACATATCTTCTCAAACTTAAAACCCAATTTTCTTGGTCAATTATGAGAAAATACAATCAAACATGAAAAAGTTATGAAATAAGAGAGATATCTTAAATCAAACAAACATTTATTTGTTACACAAAAATATTAAGCATCTTTACACTATCAAATATATATGAGAAAACTAATTTCCTCCTTCATCAAGGATATAATAAATGAAAAGACTTGCATATAAATTAATTTGCATTTAAAGTTGAGATGATTGACTTGATTCATTTGATTCGTTTGAATTCTCACCACCATCTTTTATGGTACTCTCTAATGATGATAGGAAAGGCTTGGAAGGTATTTGTAGGCATTCAACTTCTCCTTCAAGCATTTGTACGACTTTGTTCATTGAAGGGCGATCACTAGGCTTCATCTGAATACACCATAATGCAACAATGATCACCTTCTTGCCTATTTTCTTTTCTTCCTCTGTGGCATCTTCAATTTCCACGTCATTTCCGTCGTGCACTTGGTCATAGACCCAAGTAGGGAAGCATATTTGGCTCGAGTGTTCTGCAAATGCATTAAAGTTCTTTCTTCTACTGGCCATTTCCATCAACAACATTCCAAAACTATAAACATCAGCTTTGTATGAAACGCCTCCAATGTTTTTGTAGAACAACTCAGGAGCCATGTATCCCAATGTCCTTCTTGCAGCAGTCAGAGAAACAATGCTGTCATTTGTTGGATACAATTTTGCTAGTCCAAAGTCAGAAACCTTAGGAGTAAAATTCTCATCAAGAAGAATGTTGTGAGGCTTGATATCAAAGTGTAAAATCTGCATATCACATCCTTGATGTAAGTATTCAATCCCACGAGCCACTCCTAGAGCTATATTATACATTTGATTATAGCTTAGGAGCGTGCATACTTCTGGAGAAAATATGTATTTATTCAAGGAGCCATTAGGCATGAACTCATATACAAGAGCCCGTTTTGATCCTTCAACGCAAAAACCAATGAGTTGCACTACATTAACATGGTGAATCCTTCCAATGGTTGCAACTTCACTTATAAAATCTTGCCCATTAGCTTTGGACTTGTCTAACATCTTTATGGCCACAAAACGGCTACTTTGAAGCGTTCCTTTAAATACAGTGCCATAACCTCCTTTGCCCAATTTGTCCTTGAAACTTTCGGTAATCTTCTTAATTTCAGAATAAGAGTACCTTATTGGCATGAGGTTATTGTGACTCTGTAGAAATTCTTCAACAACATCATACATTGATAAATGCCTCCTCTGCCATTTATATATCAAGAATGCAATCACAAATGGAGTCCCCAATATCATTTTCGGTCCTTGAAATAGTCCTGTGGATGAACATCACCAAAATAAGTTGTAAGCCGGCACATGTTATAACCCATTTAATTTTCCTTTTAGACAATTGTTAAGTACAATACTTGTTATAATTTTAAGGTAATAATTAATATTTTCATTTTGGCCGCAAGTTTAATTCATGCTTTATAGTGTGAAGAATAATATGCTAAAAAAGAAAAATATTAAAGAAGATCAAAGGAGAGAAGGTTCTTACCGTAATCTATGATCAAGTATGTCAGTAATTTGATTGGAAGATCTGCAAGAAATATGAAAAAAAATTAATTAATTAATAAAATTGCATAAACAAATTTAACCATTTCTATGTCATTGTGTCATTTGAGATTGAAACCACACCTAGGTAATATAGCGGATCAAAATCTGGTGCATTATCTGGTCCATAAATTACTGTGTTGGCAAAGAAAAGAATAACGTGCATCAGTGTTTAGAAACATAAAATTAAAACTTAGCATTTCTTTTGTCGTAAATTTTTAATGTAAACATTAATTAGTAATAACATCACATTGCAAGAAAATCAAAAATCAAAAGAAAAGGTTCTTACAGGAGGAAATTGGTAGGCTTGCTATTTCCGCAATCCCTACAACATGAAGAAAAAAAAAAAAACAATAATTAATCGGAAAGGTGACTCGAATAATTTTAAAAGTCTATGACCAAGTAAAATTGCATAAACAACTTTCCACTAGGGCCATGCTTAACAATAAAGATAAATAACTCTATAAACTTCTAGATTTCAAACTATAATTTTATTATCAATGTTCACTCCTTCCTCATCCTCCTAAAGTTATTAATTGAGTCAAGGTCCCCCAAACTACTAAAAATGGTCAATATTATCTCAATAATAAAAATACCCTTCATATATATAAAAAAATAAAATAATAAAAGAAAAGAAAAGAAAAAAGAAAAGAAAAAAAAAAAAGGAAAAAGAAAGAAAGAAAGAAGGTTTCCGGCCATAGGGTGGTTCTGCCACGGGCTCATACGTACAATTTGTCTCTTCGTTTGTATCTAAACGAGGTGGGCAAGGAGAAAGCAATCATGGGCATGGTTAGGGGCTGCATCAAGACCCTTACATGCAGCGGGAAGCTTACTAGAAATTCAAAAACCAACACTAAACCTATCGAACACGTCTCTATTTATGAGTCTGTTTGAGATTGCGATTTTAAAAAGTGCGATTAAAAATAATGATTTTAAAATGTGCTATTTGAAAACATAATTTTTAAAAACGCAGTTAAAACGAATGGCAAAATCGTAGTTTGGCCTTTAAAAAATCGTAGTTTAGCCATAAAAATTGTGTTTTCAAAAAAATATCTCGTTACTTGCGATTTGAAAACGCAAATTTTATGCGTAAATCAATTTTTTCAAATCGTAATTTTTTAAAAATACAATGTTAGACAATCTATTTTCTACAATTTAGTTTAAAATCGCAATTATTGTCTATGAAAATGCCAAACGCACCCTACACCAATCTCGCCTACACCTTGGGCCTCCCACCGGTAAAAGTAAAACACATACTCTCTCAATTCTCCTAGATCCACTTGATCTCAAAAAATTAGGCAAAAGTGACCAATGGTGATGACCCACTATCACAGCCAACTTCCCAAGACATGCATGCTTTCCAATTATTGGATCTTAATTAAACTACTTGGTAGTATTATAATATTGACTAATTTATTTTGTGTGTGTGCAGGATTAAGGGAATAGGGTTAAAGCTAGTGCACCGTGATGGGAGATAAAGCCAGGGGCGGAGAAAAGAGTTGGATGAAAAGAGTGAAGAAGACGATGACAAGATGACATTTACCAAACGCACCGTTTAAATTACTTTTCTAGTTTTCTTTGTTGGACTGTGTGGACCACGCTGGCATGCAGTAAGGCTAAGTCCCTTCTTTCCTTTAACGCTTTGGTGGGCTTAGAAAATAAAAAACAATGTGTAGTACTGGGCCAACTTTAAAAACAAAAGTCTATATAGTTAAAAATAAAAAATAAAAAACGTTAGTCCAAACTACTTTCTTTTTTTTTTTTGTTTTCCCTCGAAATCAATCCTCCCTGTATAGAAGCACAACACATCATAGTCTAAAATAAATAAATAAATAAAAAAAACCCACAAAAAACAGGCCTAAAGTATAGGTTTCATAGATAAAAGCATTTACAATGAGCTTTTTATATTTAGATTTTCTTTTAGAATCTAACAAAACTCATGAAAATACTAATTTAATAATCTCACTTCTCTACTTTATATTTAACTCTTGTCATAGATGCTCTCAAAATTCCAAGAGATACTCCCTACATTCCAAGAGCCAAAAAATTAAAGTTAAATAATTTTTAAGCTTATTTTTTACCCTTCTCTCTCTTGATTGGTTTAAAACTAATAAAATAATAATATTTAACTAAGGTAGAAAAAGATACAGAGTGTTTAATGTTTGACTCATTTTAAAATTGCAATTTAGAATTCTACGAAATTTTAAAGTCGTTCTTTTAGTCTGTCAATTTTTTTTTTTTTTCTTTAAGCCTTCAACAGTTCGGATCAATTGCTTTTTGACAATTTCCTTTTCCTAAAATATTTTAAGTATATAATCAAACTTTAATATTGATTAAGTTTTTATATTTATATTGCTCAATTGGATTAATTATTTATGAATATATATAATTTTTGTTACAGATTTTAATTGTATGAAATATGTAATTGTAGTTACCTAAGAATATGAAGAATAACAATGATTTCATTGACCTCCAATCAAATTCTAAATGAGCTCGTATCGAAATAGATTTGGCAAATCTATTAGTAGATGCTTTCTTTTAAAAAAAATTATGATTAATAGAGAGTAAATTTGAAGAGCTTGACAACATAAATTGTATTTTACATTTTTTTTTTTTCATTGGCAAACAACCTCATTGGACCATTACTATATAATAACCTGAAACTATAGCAAGATTTAATAGATGTGAGAAAAAAAGTAAAAATATTTGATATACAAATGTAAAAAAAAATTATTTTGTAGTAATTTTTGTTATTTAAATAATAAAAAAGTAATTACTGTAATGTAAAAAGTAAAAATATAAAATGGCCTCCCAAACTACTAGTCATTTGCAATTTAGCCCCACAATGTTCAAAATGTAATAAAGTAGCCCCCTAAACTACTAACCTGTTGCAATTAGGCCACTCCGTTAGTCAACACCGTCAAAATGGATGGAAAAGTAAACAACGTTATTTTGTTGATGTAAAGTTACTAAAATGCCCTTTTAGGAAAAATAAATAAATTAAAAAAAAATGTCCACTAAACGTTGTCGTTTTGCTTTCAAAAAAAACCTTTGCACGACAACCATATCAGACTTCTGTCCAGCAGTTTCTCACTTCGTCTTCTTCATCCGGAACCCCTCCAGGCTCCAGTTCGTCACTTCCCTTCTCCACGCAGCTGCCCAACCTTCATTTAACACATGCAGAGAGAGAGAGGGGGAGGGAGAATCAGAAGAGAGTGGTGGTGACTTTGATGATGGTTGAAGATGAACTGTAGCAGAGAAAATGGAGACAGCCAAAACTTTCCTTACAGACAAAGCGCTCTCTCTCTCTCTCTCTCTCTATCTCTCCCTTTTTAAATGGGCCCAGCAATCCTACCCCAACTGTCACGTATTCTTCCACTGTTAGCCAACAACATTGTAAAGCTTTCTCCTTTCTCTTTCACCACGGCATCACCATTTTTCTCAGTCTTTAATGGCTGCCTAATAGTAGAAATTCTGCATAAAAAACTAATGGGTCGGTGTTAGATAAGCATTTGGGACCTCTCTTTTTGGCTGTCACAAAGAATGTCAAAGATAACCACATGGAAAAAGTCTTTGTTTTCGTCAGGTTTTTTGCTGAATCTGCAGAAAACTCATCTTGATGTTTTGGAAAGCTCGATTTTTTTTTTTTTTTCTCCTGGGTTCCTTAGTGGTGAATTGGGGTCTTTCTTGGTGCTTGAAGCTTTGAGATTTGGTGGGGTATTGGGAAAAAGCTTTGGATTCTGACTCCGAAATTTGGAAAACGAGTAATTTTGGTGTTTCAGGGCCTATATTTTTGGGCGTCTTCCATGGTACATTAGAGAGAATTGGAATTTTTACTTTTCACACCATCTCTTGATGTTTTAGCGACTGAAGCATTTGCACTGAGTGAAGATTTTAAACAGGTTTGGGTAAAGAGAGAATGTGCAAATTACCAGAATCATCAGTCCAACTGCGTTAGAAACCCTCAAAGTTGACGAGCGGTGAGTCGGAGAGGAGAAGGTTAACTGAAGGCTGGGCAGCTGTGAGGAGAAGGGAAGTGATGAACTAGAGGGGTTCCTGATGAAGAAGACGAAGTGAGAAACTGCTGGACGGAAGTCTCATATGGTTGTCGTGCAAGGGTTTTTCTTCGAAAGCAAAACGACAATGTTTAGTGAGCTTTTATTTTTAATTTGATTTTTTTTCCCTAAAAAGGGCATTTTAGTAACTTTACCTTAACAAAACGACATCATTTTTACTCTTCCATTTATTTTGACGGTACTAACTAACGAAGTGGCCTAATTGTAACGGGTTGGTAGTTTAGGGGGCTACTTTATTACATTTTGAACATTGAAGGGCTAAATTGCAAATGACTGGTAGTTTGACGGGTCATTTTATATTTTTTCCGAATATTTAATAGTTGAATTTATTTTATTTATAGTAATTGGCACTTCCAATAATGGCAGGGTCAAATTCCAAGCTTTTTTTTTTTTTTTTCTTATATTATTTGTTTTGCTCTGCAGTCCACTCCCAGTCTCCGTGCATGACCTGCAAAACGGCAGCTTTTTTTAATTTAACATTTTGCCATTCAATTTAACGTGCCAAACAATTCTTATTTATTTTTATTTTTTTAAAAGAAAAAAAAAAAGTTAACCTCTTTTTAAAATTATTGTCAAAAATTTTATTAATTTTTCTTTAAAAGAAAAAAAAATTCAAAACCCATTTTTACTTTATATCACATTAATTACTTCCTATTTCTATTAAAAAAAAAAAATCTAGAATAAAACTCCAAATTTTCTTGATGGAAATCACATGAAACTCATTTGTCGAGTAGATAAACAGATAGTTTAAAATTTATTTCGAAAAATAAACTTTATATGGAAAAAAGAAATGATAAAAAAAAAAAAAAAAAAAATCTCTCAACCATACAGATAAAATTGCTAGACAATAAATTATTGGAAATCCCAATCATGCTTTATGACTTGAATTGGTATTTGGAGGGTTTCGGTGGCTCAAATTGTTTTTAAAATTATTAAAGAAAAATACGTCTCTTTTATTTATTTATTAATTTATATCATAGCACTGTTTTTATTTTAAGCACGAATGTTTTTTGGTACATGTTTATGTTTTTATTCTGTCTGTTTTTACTTTACAAAAACGCGCGCACATATACAGAAACTATATGTATTTATGTGCTTATCTATAAGTTGGGATCCGAAAAAAAAAAAATCATAGTTCCTATATAATAAAGAAATATGACAAAAGATATTTTGATTTCAATAATTGTTATATGAATAATGTTATTTACTAAACTATTATATGATTATCATACAATTTAATGATGTTAGCCCTTTGGACTAGCACTTGTAGAAAATAAAAATAAAAAATAAAAAGACTAATTTTCAGTGCAACGTTTGTATAGCAGTCTACTATATATATACTGTAACACCTCAAAAAAGTTAGTCACACGTTGAAAAAATGGATTGTTTACATTCAATAAATTATAAAGGTGCTAGAATTAGCATACTCTCTAGTTCATTTGAATTAAAGAATAACTAGTTAGTTATATTAAATGTGTATTTTTGTTCAATCAAAAAGTAAAATGACAAAAATACCTTTCAAATATAACTAATTAGATATTTTTCAATTTATTTGAACCGGAAATAATCATGTTCCGAGGTGTTATGAGTGTTAAGTTTTACATTGATTATTTATAAGTAATTATAAAAAGCTCAAATTGTAACTTAATTACATATAGATAAATTACACTTTTATTCCTCAAACTATCAACCAATTTGTAATTTGATCTCTAAAACTCAAACCTATAAACTACCAAAATGTTTGGGCACGATATTGGTGCTCTGGCTCTAAGTCAAGTATTGGCCTTAATTTCTTGTATGTTTTACTTAGTTTTATTATCTCCATCTTCTCAACCTTCCGTATACTTCTTGATTAGGACCCATTCAATTATTTGTTAAATTGCATGGCTTTTCTATTACTTGTACCTCAAGGCTCCGTTTTGATTGCTTGGGAAAGAGATAAAACACAAATTGCCATTGAATTTGAATAAATCTCCAAGAAGATATGCTCTACTGATTTGGATTTGTTGTCCAGGTTACTGGAAAGATCATGAAGGTTGTAGAGAATTTTGATTTCTCTAGGAAAGGCTGCCTTGGGTTTGTTTTATGTATCTGTTATTAAATAGAAACGTTAGAAACTGTATTTTTATTCTACAATGCCGATGTGAAAAAGTAAACACGTTCTGGGCCTCCCGAGGCCGACCCATTTCGCATACCCACGACCACCAGTCCATAACATCGATGTTTGATGTATACAGAGGCGGAGTTACGAAGAAGCTGATTCAGTTGAGTGCAAGAAGCCTCAAATCCTCGCGTTGAACTTTGCTTGGAGCGAGACTCCAGAAAAGAGTGAGCATAATACTATTGCAAACAGAGTCGTATGATATTTCCAAGGATTACGTAGGAAGAAAACCTTCTTGTGTACGGATTCTCAGCAATTTATTATTCCAATTCTTAGTAAGAAAGTTCTTATAAAGCCCATCAGTCCAAAAATAGGTTCATAGACAAGTGAGCTTGGTAAGAATTTTTGGCTCGAAATTACCGAGAAAAGTGAGCTTATTAAGAATTCTCTCATATTTATTACTTAAATTGTAAGCAGTTCATCTAGGGGAGTAAACCGAGGTTGAGTGAGCTTTTCTTGTTGGGCTCGGCTCATTTAAATTTTACTCAAACTCAAAGACGAGCCAAAAAATTAAGTCCAACTTTGAGCTCATAATAAGTCGGGTCGAGCCGAGCTCTTATATTTAATTTAATTTAATGTTTTATATTATAAATTTAAACTTCAAGTACTCTTAAATAACTAAAGAAATCAGCTTGTATATGAGCATTTGCTTAGCTTGACTAGCCGAATATGGAGCCTGAGTCAATACTACAAGGCACTTGGTTTCGAAGAGAGGATATGCATCATTTTATAATAAAAGGATGCTATTAGGAAAAAAAAAATCATAATAATTAATCAATTTTTAATATTAATATGAGCAACTATGTGAACTACCAATTCGAACCTTATACGAGATGCTCATGAACCTAACCGAGTTGAGCAGAGCTTGCTTCGTTTAATATTCGAGCCAGTATTTGTGTTCACGAAACATCTCATTTAATAATCGAGTCGAGAACGAGCAAAGCCCGAGCTCACTCGTGAGGGCTTCGCTCACTTAACACACCTAAGTCCATCTGTCCAAAAAATGGATGGACAGCTCAAAATTAGGCAAATAAGTAAGCTTCGTAAGAATTCTCCCATATTTATTACCAAAATTATAAGCAGTCTATTTGTCCAAAAAAGCGACGGACTGCTCAAAAATAAGCAAACAAGTGAGCTTCCTAACAATTCTCCCATATTTATTACCTAAATTGTAAGTAGATCATTTGTCCAAAAAGGGGCTGGATGGCTCAAAATGGACAAAGTTTTCTTCAAAACTGGGTTGGAAGAATTTTTTCTAATTCAATTTATAAAAATGACATGTATCATATGAACATGTGATGCACATATTTTTTTAATAGCAGATAAGAGAGCTTTGTAAGAATTTCCTCACATTTATGGCTTGAATGATAAGCAATTTCAACAATAAAAATTATTCGAACAACAAAATTGTTGGAAATTTTTGTCCACGTTTCCTCTCATACTTTTATTCTCACGTTTTAAGACATAACTTATTATGATTCATCTCAAATTTAATAATAATTTCAAAAATTGCATCTATAAAAATAAAAGTGCAATTGTAAGAATGTGTATTGCACTACTAAACAACCAAATTGACCATTACATTGTATTTGATAAAATAGGAATAAAATAATATATAGATAAATATACTTTGGCCTCCTTAACTACTCGTCATTTTTATTTTACCCCATAAACTGACCGCAACTGTGACACTTGGATATATCAAATTATCATTTTGTTGTAATTAAGCTATACTTTTGTCTTTTGTCCAAAAATACCCATATTTTCTTAAAAATTAAATTTTAATTAAAAACTAAAATCAAAAATCAAAATTTCTTGTAAACTCTTTTTATACTAATAGAACCTTAGTCTATGTATGTTAGTATTTAATCAAAATTTTTTTATTTTTATTTTTAAGAAAATAGGGATCTTTTTCAAAGAATGACAAAAAAGTAGCTTAATTATAATAAAATTGTAATTAAAATTGTAATTAGATGTATCTAAGGGTCACACCTATCAAATATCTAAGCGTCACACCTATCAAATATCTAATTTAATTTATCTAAGCGTCACACCTATCAAATATTTCTAGGACGTTTTTGAAAATAATTGATAATTGAAGTAGCCAAAGTATGTTTAACCCAATAATATAATATAAAGAAAATCTTTTCCAGAATAAAGAAAGACCTAGGAGACAAAACAAATTGTAAAGTCAGTTTAGAGATCCACGCCTTATATCTTTTAATTATTTAATTACTTTATTATATTGTAGTACAGTGGAAGAAATTATTAAGATGGTAAATAAAGTGTGCCAGACAAAAGACAACATGGTACGTGAGGTGTTAACAACATCCTTTAAACTTTTATGAATCTGCTCTAAATATAAAAAAAAAAAAAAAAAAAAAAAAAATTTAAAACCGAAACAAATGGACCCAGATTTATTTTCCAAGCCTATACCAAAACATTCATTCACTGTTTGCGTGTATCTGGACAACATAGGAATAAGTGGTGGGACATATAAAGAAAAAAAATCTATGCAAAAATAGACTGTTTTATAAGAGTAAAATAAATACATTAATGGGGTCACAATATTGTATGGTTTTTCAAAGAGAATCTTCATGTAGAATATTTCTGCATGTTATTGTACCGAGTACACCTACCCATTTGGTTGAATAAAAATCTCATTTTCTTTCAAAGCAGGTAATTAATAAATCCACTGGTTTCCAATTGAAAATCATTTTCAAATAAAAATCTCATCTTATTAAATAGTTCTTAGTTCGTCAATTCACCTGCTATGTTTTATGTTTTGAATTATTTGTTAATATATTCATTTTGAAAATAAAAAATAAAAATTTTACAAAGATAAGAACAAGCTATAAAGATAACAGTGAATTCAATATCACAAAGAAAAATGCTAACTTTCCAATTTTTACTCCCAAGTGTTTAGTTTCCGATGTAACAATGAAAACTATTATTATATTATAAACATGTTAATGATAATTTTTTTATTACTACATCATAAAACAAACACTTAGAAGTACTCACTTATAGCTTGTTTAGAATTACATTAGAAATTTTTAGAAAAATGTGTATTTTTAAGCTCTCCCAAAACGCATTTTTAAAGCAGAAAAGGCCAAATAAGTTTTTTTTTTTTATATAAAAAAAAAAATGTACCAAATAAACCATTTTTGCCTGAAACGATTTTTTTTATTTACTCCTTAAACTTAACTTTTTCTCTGTCACAATAATGCAAAGCATTATTGTCAATCAGCTAACTTTTTCACTTCAAGGTAAAACAAAAAAAACAAAAAAAATGCAAAGCATATATATATATATATATTTCGAATTGGCTGAGACCACGCCTAATAAAGCGGATATCACTAGTTCGAATCCCTTTCTTCTCGAGTACAACAAGTAAAAAAAAAAAAAAAAAAAAAAAAACT
The DNA here is from genome assembly GCF_965113065.1 of Corylus avellana. Classification (NCBI taxonomy): domain Eukaryota; kingdom Viridiplantae; phylum Streptophyta; class Magnoliopsida; order Fagales; family Betulaceae; genus Corylus; species Corylus avellana. Next base: position 2,676,404 of record NC_142491.1, read on the forward strand.
ATTTTCATCACTTTAGCAACTGATCGAGAGATATTGGTTGAAACTAACACATAATTTACTATTTTTGTCTTCTTAATAATTAATGGATTCAAAGATTAGTTGGAACTGACACGTAATGGTTTCGATGGGATAACCATGAAATCTAAGAGTATGGAGATGAGAATGGTTACCAGTACAAAGCACAACAATCCATGTAGAAACAAGCTCTCTGATGGGTAAACCTCGTTGCAACTCTTTATATTGGTCTACTTTACAGCCAGGACAATTCTCATAGTAGTTCTTCTTCTTCAAAAGCCCCTCTCTGCAACCTTCTGCCATTGTTGATCCACCCCTGCAAAACTTCTTCAATCTTCAAACTGATCAACCCTTTTAACAATATGATGATTTTCTGCTCCCCAAACCTGTTCATCATCAACATTAATATGATTATTCTTATGATATATTGACAAATATAAAGGGAATTGAGCTGATGATCATCAGGTTACCATGCATGAAGAAGAGATGAATCAAGAGTTCTCAGAGGGTGATCTGAGTGAGTTAATGGGGGAAGAATTTAAACAAGAATGGAGAAAGATGTCGTTTTGTATGGCTCATCATGTCCATCTGGCATCATGGCATGCGTCATGAGACAGAGCAATGGGCATCAATAAAGAGAAACACGACAAAAAATGTTATTAATGCCGACATTGACGTTCATGTTCATAAATGGCGGAGGAACAAGAAAGAAAGAGAAGGACAACTAAAAAGGCTTGTTTGGTGTATTATTACATTTATAAAATTACAAAAAAAAAAAAAAAAACTGGCGGTCTACTACGCTGTCCAATGAACAAGAAAGAGAAAGGCAAATCAAACAGGTAACCGTAGAAATGACGTTTTATTGATTTGATTTTATATTAATACTGTGTCACGTGCATGATTGGATCAAGAGGAATAATAAGATGACTTAATATTAAAAATTAGTTTTTAATTTTTATTCCTTTTAGATATGTTATTTAACTCTCGGTTGATGTGTCATGATCAAACATGTTTATATTAAATTATAACCTTATAATTTTGTATTAAGTTTATCAATTCGGTAAAAAACCAATTATCTTAATACCATTACCACTTCCTACACAAAACAGAATACCTACTAATTTGCAGATTTGAAACAAATGTTCAGAGCATTTTTGACAATAGTAACTATTTTAATTATTCAAAATATTTTTTTTTTCTATTTTAATTACTATCTTTTTAATACAAGCTCAAATAAATTATGTGTTAAACTTTCTACATTTTTTAAAATAATATTTTTAAGAGAGAAAAAAAAATTTTTAAAAAGTTTTCAATTTTGGGAAAAGAAAGAAGTGCATAGAGAAATAAAATGACTCTCGTAAATAATGCCGCTACATGTAGTATTTTTTTTTTTTTCTAATCCAATAAAATATCTTCTTTTATTTTTTGGCTAATTGAATGTGGAGGGTTTTTTACAAATCTTATTAGTCATTTTAGATAAAAGTACCATTTAACCTTCTATTATGAGTGCTGTAATCCAATATGAGAGGTTTTTTATAAATCTGATTAATCATTTTATAAAAATAACATTTAACTCCTCTATCGTAAATACTCTTATAATTGCTTCCAGATTTCTTGAAAAGATAAGTTCGCACGTGGATAAAATGGCTTCATTGATGTGATCATGAAAAAGCTAGCTTCTAAGAAAAAAAATTATGCTTCTCATAAAAATTAAGGCTGAAATGGTAGGAAATGACATTTTTACCCAAACACATTTATTTATTTTTACGTGAAACACGTTTACTTTTTTCTCAAATGATAAAAATTAAAAAAAAAAAAAAAATAGGGTTGCCAGACGGCAATCATTTAAAAGTAGTCCTCACATAGTCACATGATGGGACTCAGCTCCCTCGAGACTCGAGAGGCGCCAAAAGCTTCTGCTTTTCATATTTTAAAGATTATAAAATAAATCCTCAAATTACAGCTGTCAAAACTCTTAAGAAATAATCTAATAAATTGTTAAATGTCATTCTAATTATACAGAGTTAAATACTCAAGATCCTCTAGAGTTTTTCAATTTTTTTTTTTTTTTTTTAGGTTTTATTTTTATCACAAGAGGTCCTTGTAGTTTTAATAATAGACTAAATTAGTCTTCCGTTAATTGACTTAACAGAATTTCACGTAGATCAATAAAAAAAAAAAAAAAAAGAAATCGGGAGTGGCCGAACCACCCCCTTGGCCATTTGGGGGTGGCTCACCCCCAATGGTGGTTGGGGGTGGCCCCCATGGAGCCTAGGGGGTGGCCGAAACCACCCCCAACCACCATTGGGGGTGGTTTCGGCCACCCCCTTGGTGCCCAGGGGGTGGCTCGGCCACCCCCGATTTTTTTTCTTTTCTTTTTTAATTTAAAAAAAAAAAATTAAGTGGGTGCCACGTGTCAACATGTGATTGATCCTCGTGGAATTCTGTTAAGTCAACTGACAGAGGACTAACTTGGTCTATTATCAAAACCACAGGGACCTCTTGTGATAAAAATGAAATCTCAGGGGGAAAAAAATAAAATTGTGAAACCTCAGGGACTAATTTAGTATTTAACCCTAATAAGTGAGAGGTATAGTCCAAAAATGGTAGCTCAATCGGACGTAAATCACGTCTTATAAAGTAGAGGTTATTAGTTCGAATTACCCCTCCCCATTTTTTAGTGTGGACATATCAAAAAATAAATAAATAATTAAGTGATATATATATATATATATATATATATATATATATATATATATATATTAAGGGAAATGCTCAATGTTGTCTTAGTCTTATGTGGATGTTTATTTTCTAAAAACCTAATGAGAAAAATAAGGTTTTTTTTTTTTTTTGGCCTTTTAAAATAATAACATTAACATGAAACCAAGAGAACAGTAGAATAACAAATAACATTTCTCTTTTTTAACATACTTAATAGAGTTATTAGGGCCGCGATTAACTCCTCTCTTCTTTTAACTTCTAGGTATTCTCTCTCAAACACATAAAAAGAGCCGTTAATCTCTCTTCTAACTTTTAATGCATCAAAGTAAAATGTTTGTTACTATAACAATTCAAGTGGACTATATATATATTATATATATATATATATAGCACATTAACTATAACAATTCACATGTGCTTTTGGTCAACATTGCATGTGCTTAAAAGAAGAAATTGTAAAATCAGTTAGCTTTATATGGTATTAAAATGAACTCAGATTATTAGAAAAAAAAAAAAAAAAATACTCAGATGTTAAGGAAATATGCCAAAAAATTCATTTTTGATAGTGTAATATGTTAGAGCCAATAAAATTGTAACACATATTTTATTTAAGTCAATGTCACACTAAAAATTTTGTTAATTCAATTGATAAAATTTGACTCTAAAAATAGTAAATTATTTTTTTGACATATCTTAAGGACCTCTGAATTCATTTTGATACCATTGGAAGTTAATTATAAATCAGGTAAACTGTATAGACTAACTTTGTATTTTTTTCCAAAAAAAAAAATCTGGTTCAAGTGGACTATATATATATATATATTTGAGAACCGACTGAACCAAATTGACGTCGGTTATTCTTTGAACACGTCAAAGCTTTGATAACCATAACAAGTTATTTAGGGAGGAAGCTAATTCAGCTCTTGGGTACCTCCAGCTGGCTTCCACGAAGATAAAATTAGATTTTCTATTCTTCACGTATATTTATTTTACTTATTTAATAATATTAACTTAACTTCTTTTAAGTTTTTTTATTTTTTTATTTTTTTTTGTTAGGAAAAACTTTTTATCAGGAACATCCCGATACCCCATTTTTACAGCCCCTAATTAATAACCAACATATAATCAAAAACATAAAAAGTATACAAAAATAATTTGGACCAAAATACACAATATTTTTAGGTGATAAAATTCATAAAGGGTTAACCTTCTACATCTAGGTTTTAGTTTTGAATACAAAAAGAGTTTTGAGGCATTAAAAACGGGTTTTAAAGCATTATAAACAAATTTTGGAGCATTAGAAACAGATTTTGAAGCATCCAGAGGGTCATGACATCGCCGGGATCCAAGCCGTCGAAGCACCGCCACAGACCCGCTGTGGGTCTGTAAACCCACGGTTGGGTTGCCGGCCTGACCTAGAATGGATCTGCCCATGACCCACGCTGAGTCACTGGGTCAAACCGGCGACCCAGCGACCCAGCGGGTCTCTAGCGATGTTTCGGCGGCCTGGATTCCAGCAATGCCTCGCCAGCTACTTTTTTTTTTTTTTTTTTTCTGGTGTGGTTGTTCTCATTTTCATTTTTTGTATTTTTTTAAATTGATAATGTGTCAGATGATAATTAGATGTTGTAAAGTGGGTGTTTTAAGGATGGACATGATAGTAGGGCCCTTTTTTTTTTAGCATTTAAGAGCTATTGTTATGGGTTTAGCCTAAAGTCTGTTAAATTAGGATTTTTGTTATTTAATAATGAGCTTAGCCCAAAAATCAGTCAATTTAGGGTTAAAGTTTATTTTACTGTGTTTATTTAAATACTCTTTGTACTCTTATGGAGATTACATTATGATTAAAGAAAAAATATGTTTTATTGAAAACATAATTGTTCTTTTTTTATTGGTAGTGAGACTCGACTAAAATTTCATTGTTGATCGGTGAGCTTTTGATCATCGTAGTTTATTTATCTTTTTATGTTATTCTTTATCTATTTTCAGTTGTTCTTCTTTCGTCCTACGTCATCTCCTTTGTGACTTGAACTCACAATATGGTATCTGACTCTGATATGAGATGATACAAATCTTTGATAAAAGTTACTCTTAAAAATGGACTTACAAAAAGAGAGTGTCATAAAACTTATATACACACGGATTTGGCTTACATGCTGTTATTAAAATAACAGCATGTATGCTGTAGTTTAATCAACGGTCAAGATTGAATTTTTCAAAATTTATCTTCATTTTCTCTCTCCTATTAAATCCTTCTAAAAGTAAGTTAACTTTAAGATTCAATCTTAACCGTTGATTAAACTACAGCATACATGCTGTTATTTTAATAACAGCATGTAAGCCGCCACAATTAAGATTAAACTTATATACATACGATGGTATAATCAAACACGAAGATCGTAACAACTCACATAATTGAAAGTTTCAAATATCTCGCCCACTCGCCCAAACAAATAACAACACATAAAAGGTGTCTCTTTTGGCCTTGCATTCACCCTAGTCTCCATTCTCCTCCATGATGGGAGGGTTGCTGTTTGGAAAAGATATGGACCACCATAATAATGATTTGTAATCCGGACCAACAAACAAGTTGCTCCTAAGAACAAAGAACCAAAAAAAAAAAAAAGTTGCTCCTAAGAACAAGAAAAAGGACAAAAGCAACAAGGAGGGTGGACCAATGAAATACCAAGAAGAGTAGAAAAGTATACGAGAAAGGATTAGGATCCCCTCTCATTATTGAGTGAATTGGAAAATCTCCTGCTTCCAATTCTGGCCATTCATGTTTATTCATTAGCCATACGATGTGACGTGTTTCACTTAAATTAAATAATAAAATATTAATTAATTTTTAAGAAATCAAAAACAGAAAAAGTTGGTGAGTAGGTAGCGGGTCTCTGCAGGGCTGTTTGGAATTTGGGCTTTGTTTGTTTTGTATAGCAAGAAAATAAGAATATTTGATATAAAAAGTGAAAAAAAAAAAAATTGTAGTTATTTTTTTATTTAAATAGTCTTAAAAGATAATTGATGTAATGTAAAAAGTAGAAAGGTTGAGAGTTAAATTTGAGATGAATAACAAGTGGGTTTTTTTTTTTTTATTATTGGCAAACAACCCCATTTGATTGTACTGATTAGTGACCTCAAACTATAGCAAGATTTAATAGATGTGAAAAAAAAGATAAAAATATTTGATATGAAAATGTAAAAAAAATTTATTTTATCTTGATTTTTTTATTTAAATGATAATAAAAATTAATTATTGTAATGTAAAAAGCAAGAATAGTTGAATTTATTTTATGAATAGTAATTGGCACTTCCAAACAAGCCAATAATGGCAGTGTCAAATTGCAAGTTTTTTTTTTTTTATTTTTTTTTTAATTTGTTTTTGCTCTGCAGTCCACTCCCAGTCTCCCTGCATGACCTGCAAAATGGCAGCTTTTTTTAATTTAACATTTTGCCATTCAATTTAACGTGCCAAACAATTCTTCTTTATTTTTATTTTTATTTTTTTTAAAGAAAAAAAAAAAGTTACCCTCTTTTTAAAATTATTGTCAAACAATTTTCTTTATTTTTCTTTAAAAGAAAAAAAAAAAAAAATTCAAAACCCATTTTTACTTTATATTCTATTAATTACATCTTATTTCTATTAACGAAAAATTACAGTTTACCCCCTAAAGTTGACAGCGTTTTTCAATTCGAACATCAAAGTTTCAATTTTTTTTTTCAATTCGACCAATATCATCCCAAAATTCCCATATTGCCCCTGATTTTATTTTTTTTATTTTTTTTTTTTTTATGAAAACGAAAACAAATTTGGGGACGCAAAAATGACCAGATGACTAAAGAGGTGGCTACGGCCACCAAGATTTTTTTTAAATTTTTTTATAAAAAATAAAAAAATAAAAATTATGGGCAATATGTGAAGTTTTGGATAAAATTGGTCAAATTGTAAAAATTTGGAACTTTGGGGGGTGGATTGCAAAAATTGAAACTTTGGTGTTCAAATTGAAAAACGCTGTCAATTTTGAGGGGGTAAAATGTAATTTTTCCTTCTATTAAAAAAGAAAATCTTTATATTCGAAAAGCAAGTTTTCTTTTAAGATGATTTTATAGACATATAACTTTTGATAGTTATAATGTATAAATTAATATAAAATTAAATTTACGACTTGTCTATTTTTTCTCGAGTCTAAGACTTGCCTGTTTTTATTTTTATTCTATCTGTTTTTACTTCACATAAATGCGCACACATATACAGAGACTATATGTATTTATGTGCTTATCTATAAGTTGGGATCAAAAAAATAAAAACCATAGTCCCTATATAATAAAGAAATATGACAAAAGATATTTTGATTTCAATAATTGTTATATGAATAATGTTATTTACTAAACTATTATATGACTATCATACAATTTAATGATGTTAGCCCTTTAGACTAGTACTTGTAAAAAAAAAAAAAAAGGACTAATTTCAGTGCAACATTTGTATGGCAGTCTACTATATATATATATACTGTAACACCTCGAAAAGTTAGTCACACATTGAAAAAATGAATTGTTTACATTCAATAAATTATAGAGGTGTTAGAATTAGCATACTCTCTAGTTCATTTGAACTAGAGAATATCTAGTTAATTATATTAGATGGGTATTTTTGTCAAATCAAAAAGTGAAAAGACAAAAATACCCTTCAAATATAACTAACTGAATACTTTTCAATTTATTTGAACATGAGAGAATCATGTTCCGAGGTGTTATGGGTGTTAAGTTTTACATTGATTATTTATAAGTAATTATAAAAAGCTCAAATTGTAACTTATATATATATATATATATATATATATAAATTACACTTTTATTCCTCAAACTATCATGGCTTTTCTATTACTTGTACCTCAAGGCTCCGTTTTGATTGCTTGGAAATGAGATAAAACACAAATTGCCATTGAATTTGAATAAATCTCCAAGAAGATATGCTCTACTGATTTGGATTTGTTGTCCAGGTTCTTGGAAAGATCATGAAGGTTGTAGAGAATTTTGATTTCTCTAGCAAAGGCTGCCTTGAGTTTGTTTTATGTATTTGTTATTAAAGAGAAATGCTAGAAACTGTATTTTTATTTTACAATGCAGATTTGAAAAAAGTAAAAACTGATTTAAGGGTTGATTGGGACTATCACGTTAGTATTGTAAGATAATTGTGAAATGAAAATGTGGTTTCTAGTAATAGTACTCTTATTTAAAACCTTGCTAAGGTTGTGAAAGTGGACAAGGATTCGCTCTATTTCATTTTAAATGGAAATGAGCTATTTCACAATCAATAGTTTATTTTGTTTTATTAAACTGTGTATATGATGTCACGTTATTTAAAAATTTTAGATAATGTGACATTTTTATCACATGGCTTTATATACACCTTCGAATTGAATGAAACAAAATAAATTATCAACCATGAAATGACTCTTGGTGCGACTTTTCGTGGACCGATTGCCTCAAATTATCATGATGATACAAATTTATCTTTAAACCTTGTTTGAGATTACGTTAGGGAAGGTAAAAAAATATACTTTTAATGTTTAAAAAACTGTGCCAAACAAAAATTGTAGAATTTTATACCATGATATCTTGTGTTGTGAGAAAAGGCACTGATAAAGGCTATCAATGGTGGTAGCTCAACGATCTCAAGGAATTTTCGAAGTGGTTAAGCATGTACTAGGGTGAGAGTGCCTACGGTTCTCACCATTTAAGCTTCTCTTGTGTAGCTTCTAATGGACAGGTGTTACTATGGTCACGCCCAGATAAAATAGGTACAGTTGATTTCTCAAAACCCACATTTACTTGTAACCACCCATGTAAGTAATTCAACTGCCTCTATCGTGCGCTTTCTAATCTTCCCCTATTTGCCTTTGTTTTGAGCACCATGAATAGTCCCTTTTGCTATCACCAAGTGCAAGAAATGGTGCATGTCTACGTTACTAAGCACGTTCTCATGCCTTAGATCTAGCAAACTACACCTATTTCTTTTATTTGTTTGTTTCTTTATAACATGCAATTTTTAGGGACTTTTTTTGAGAAAATCCTACCCATTAACTGGCTCCTCTCATGATCCCGCAATTTCATCCACTAAAAAACTAAAATTAATACCTTTTCTATTTCATCATAAAGGGGGTTTCCAGCATGTTCATTTAGTAGAATGTAGAAAAAAGAAATCATGTGCAGATATTATCAAAGAAACTGTTATCAACAAGCCATTATTGCTGATTCAGCATTTCAAGAGGAATTCTAAGACCAACCACTTGCCCAACGACTGAGAGCCATGAAAGCAGATAGAGTTCAACTGTCACTCCATTTTTAGCCACAGAAACATCAACATGGAAAAGCAGCTTCATCCACTCACTTGTCCCACATGGATGTAATTTGAACCATGGCCTGTTCAAGTATGGATGCTCCTAAATTGAGAAAGTCAATGTTGTCAAAGTTTTCTCACCGCTTTAAGTCAACACCAAAGGTATAAATAGTAAATTCTTCATGAAACATAAAGCTCTCACATGTAAAGTTGACAAGCGATGATTCAACATCTGCTTTGCATACAAAAGCTAAGCATAGAAAACTACACATGCAAGATGAATACAAGGTTCTTCACAAGATGCTTCAGTCTAATGATTCATTAAACATAATTTGACTGCAAGAACCATATTTACAAGAAGATACGACAGTAGTTTGGTTTCACTGCGAACAACTAAGTTGATGTACAATATGATTACTACCAGAAGACTTGTCCTGATTCCTCAGAATATCAGAGATCTGATCTGAGAAATGGGAGATTCTATGGAATAGATGCACAAAATCTAAGTAAAACAGAAGCACCATAACCAGGACAAAAAAATCTCAAGGTTGAAGTTCATATTTTAGAAGCCTTATATATTTCATTACATAGGCATTCATTTACAGTTATTTCACCTTATAAAATGTACTCGCACTCATCCCTACATTGCAGAGTGTCCACTGCTACAAATCATCCATGTACAACATATATATATTGCCTCATCATGACCAAAACTCTTTCCTTCCACAAATATAAGAAAATCCCCACCATCACCTTCACAACTTCGCCACCAATGTTCATGGCCCTAGTCATGACTAACACAACCATGGCCACTGCCACCACCCTCAAACCCCTCCCAACAACTGTAAGAAAAAAAAAAAAAAAAGAAAAAAAAAAAAGAAGACAATGGTAGGGCCCCAAATCTAAAGATCAAAACTAATCTAACCCAAGCTTGTTTTGGTTTAATTTATCTTTGGCTTTTTTTGACGATCAAATAGATTCCAGTTTCACTTAGAAACCAACCAAATTTGATTCAGTTTCAGATTTATCCCAAACTTTATCCAAACTGAACCGTACACTCCTATAGTCCTATTTGTTTTTTTTTTTGATAAGATACACTCCTATAGTCCTATTTGTATGGTAGGAGTAACCTATATTACTTGTCAACCATTAATATGTCATATAGATTATGCCGCTCAATGAACCAGCATAAGTACCTTTATCCATGCAAAACACAAAGCAGCAAATGTACAGACCTATGTCATATATGCCTATGGCATATTTTATGTAATATAAAAGTGAGCACAAAAGTGGCATTCAATGTCACCTTGAGATCTACCAAAAAGCTTAGGCTAATTTTCTAATAATAAATAGGTTAGATCATGCTCTATTCTTGGGAAAGGTAAAAGCTTGTACCACCAGGTGCCCCCACAACCTTTAATAGAGATTGCGGGACAATTTGATTTAAGTTTCATAATATCCATTGAGAAAAATATAACAGCAGTTCTGTGTCTTAATCCAAATTATAAAAAGCACATACATTACTATCACTTATGATCATAATAATCATAACAGAAACCCAAAAAGAACACTAAATTAAGAGAAAATTGAAATAAAAAACATACCTCCTGGGTTATGAACATCCATTTTGAATCCAACAATGCTTTCGCAGAGTGAGCAGGAAGGTCTTTTTCGATTTCATTAAACCCTAAAGGTTCTCCATCTATATAATTGAACAACATCAGTGCTTTGTTGGAACTTATTAACACCATTGTAGATATAGATGTTAAAAATGCTTGCATTTCGTATAACCAGTATAGAACAACTTCACAATCAGACTAGATCAAAATGTAGTATATTTTAGCTATACTTTAACCACACAATGGTAGATCTATCAAGATCAAAGTTAGATAGCAAGTCAGAAGTCAGACCTCAACTTCCAACATATTCACATACATAGATTTTGGTGGCCTCTCTCTCTCTCTCTCTCTCTCTCTCTCTCTGTGCAACTCACACACTCAAGAAGCATGCCTCCCAAGGAGGAGCAATTAAAGACATATGTTACCTCGCACTGAATCAAATGAATAGGTTTCTGTCCAGATAATGGCAGGATTGTGTTTAGAATCCTATGTTTGCTCGTAAACTTGGGACAAACAATTAATCATCTTTCACTTCAATGTTTCATCACTAGAGAGTTAGAAGTGTTCTCATAATGGGAATGGAAATATTGGACTTTTAATAGTGTTGAGCATAGGATGTTGTTCCTTAAATTTTCAGTTTTGAGAGGATTGTATGATTAGATGTCTGCTGTTGGCAATGTGTCTTCTCCTTTTCTTCATTTGCTTGATTGTATGAATTTTGTATTGTAATTCATTAGAGAAATTTCTTGTTCTTTTTGCCCCCTACTTCCTAGGTGGCTTCTCTTGCATACTTGTGTACATGGGGGCGCCTTACGCTATTAATGAAATTTTGATTAATTAAAAAAAAAAATCATTAGGGGATTATCGTATAAATTTCCTGTGTAAATGAGAGAGAGAGAGAGAGAGAGAGAGAGAGAGAGAGAGAACTTGAAAAAAGACAGGCTCACAATTCTCCACTAGATGGGTCTGAACCATCACTAAACCAGTTATATTATGATTGAATCTTCATGAAGAAAATGACAGTTTATTTCATTCATTAAAACACTCAATAGCCTATATTCATTTAATTGAGATAAAGGTTTAATTGAGTTGAGTAGATTAATAACCTCCTTCAGTGGTTCAAATCTCTATGCAATATATCAAATGATGGAAGCAAGTCCAGTCAAACCTTTTTTTTTGATGAATGAGTAACTTTTCATTATCTACGTATCTCTGTACAAAGAAAGCTTTAGCAAAACTAAAGCTTATATACAAACCAACCCAGAGGACCAACAAAAAACAAGGCTCAAAGAGAAAACCAGAAACTATGCAAAAATAAAAAATAAAAAATCACACCAGAACCCCATGTAAACCCCAAGCATTACAAAGAATAACATTGCCTTCAGTTTTCTAAGTCCAGTCAAACCATTTTTTTTTTTTTTATATAAGTAATCAAAATTTATTAAGAGCGAAAGTGTGCAACCCAAGTACACATGAAGTATAGAAAGAAACGCCTAACTAGAAAAAGACAAAAGATCGAGAAACAAGAAAGTCCACTAAAACTAAAACAATGTAAAGTTTATTTCCAGCATGGCAAGGATTCACATAAGGAGAAGAGTTCATCTTCAAGTTTAAATTTTCAATTCATGCAAAATTCAATTTACATGCTCACATAAATATAAAATTGGATGAAGGCAGCAAAATGCCTCTCTTTCTTCCCCTCTAACTTGGATTTCCAAGATTCCATAATAGTTAGAAATGCAGATGGAGAATTTGAAGTAATCCTTGTCATCCATACATACTTATTTCACAACTTGTTCCTGCCTGACGGCTAGGTGTTGCATTATTTCAATGGTTCAAAGTTAGTTTTAATCATGACAAATGCACAACATGAGAATTAATAACAGGAATTTTTTTTTGAAATACAATTAGAAAAATGGGGAAAAAAAAAAAAGGCTGATCATCACCTAAGAATTCGGAGCATGAATTTTCAATTCACAGGATTTGAAAATGTTCAACCATAAATTTGACTAGCATCCAAAGATGTTCTAAGAAGCATCCTTGGCCCCTAAAATAAAATAAAACAAATAAACCAAGCCAACAACTTTCTAACGCAAATAATAAGAGTCAATACTTGCTAATGTAGCCTACGGAGGGTGTCAATTAGGCCCCACATCAAAATTGACCATATTTCTGAAGAATTTTGATCTTAAATCTTGCTCTTAAGGGAGCTTCTTTCTCCCTGCAACATAACTTTACTAGTGCAGCACAACAAAAAGAGATGGCAAACTTTGAACCAGAAGAAGAAAGAGGAGATGATGGAGCTAATAGTGATGATTAGCAACTATCTCAAGCACTCTGGCAAGTACTATCAACTTAAAAGGATGAAGAAGACTGGAAACAAAATAGCATATTTCAAACATGTGTAAGATGCAAGAGTCAGCTAGTACTATGGTCATTGATAAGAGCAGCTGAACCAATGTTGCGCCAGAGGATGCTCAGGGTTTAAAAACTTAACACATGCTAATCCTTACAAGGTTGCTTGGGTAACCAACACAAATTTAAATATCCATAAGAGATGTTTGCTTGCCTATCTGATTTGCAAATTCATAGATACAGTGCAATAAGATGTTTTTCCTCCAATGGTGTGCTTGCTAGGCAACCACGGTTATTTGATAAAAAGAACATAGCACTGTGGGTTCGATATTACATATTTCTTTCCCAGCAGCCTATTTTGAAATTTTTGCCTAGAAGAATCCCAAATTAGCATAATGGGGTAGTTGAAGACTTAGCTAGTAATTATGAGGAAAGTATTTCATTTTTTAAATGAAAGTTTCCCAGAATTACTTCAAATAGGAGCTAGTTACTAATGATGATAGTTCTTTGCTTTGAAGGAACTTATGGGTGAAAAAAGTCAGTTACTTCTCCCTGGCAGCTGCTGTCCATTAAATTCCTCGGATCTAATGAGCTGTCCTACTTATTTTTCAATGAAATGTGAGTAATTCCTTAAGAAGTAACCTCGGCTACAAAAGGATGTTACTTGAACTCTTTTGGCAGTGATTCAATAAATTGAAAGTTGAGTTGTTTTATTTTTTACTTTGGAATCCCTTCCCTCCTTCGTCTCTTTCTATCTAATCTTCTTTCTCAATTCTCTTTCTTGTTGATGTTCTCAGCAGTTCTTTCCTTCTTTCCTGCTGCAATTCTTAGAAATCTAATCTCTTTTTTCTCACATAATTGATCCCAAACAAAAATATGATTTTTTCCCCTCTTTATATCCCACCTATGATTCTATTTCTCTTTTCTAACCTTCGCCACTCAACCTTCCTGTCAAGACAATCTTAGAAACAATTAATTAAATGATGTCCTGCATCATTCTGTATCCACATTATTTCTTTTCTTTTAAATATAAAAAAAAATAACTTATCACAAAAGGAAGACATCAAAAAGTGATCTAAGGAAGAGGCATTTAAAGCATTCCCTGAAAACTCCTTATGGATCAACCAAGAATAGAGAACCAAAAAGTGAACACACAATAAACTTGCAAATAACCACCAGCAAACTCATTGATTGAAATAACAAATCTGGCCAATCTAACTAATGTGGATGCATTTCAATCATTTATAGAAGTATGTCGAGTTAAAACAAACTATACTGTGTTTCTTAAAAAGAGAAAAATTGAAAGACGGGATGCACATTATGTCAATGAAAACAAGAAATAAAACACAACAAAATCCTATTACCATACATGTTTTATTTTTTGATAAGTAAAAATGTATATATCAAAAAATCCAAAAGGGCGCAACACAAATACACAGGGGGTATAAGTGCGTAGAAGCACCCAAGAAAAACCCTAAGCTCAAGGAGCACCCACAAGAGGCCGAAATAGACCCAACCAAAGCCCAAACATAAGCTCACATACTTACCATACATGTTATGTGGTACTAATGACCAAATTTATGAAGGTGCTTGTTTGTGGAAAAAATTCTCTATGTACTTAACATTATCAAAGACATAATTGGTTTCTGTCGAACATATATAAGACTATGCAAGCATTTCTTGTATCAGACTGTCATTTGTGTGTGCGTCATCCATACATAGACATATATATGCAAATATATCATACTGTTGTGTGTGTATCTATGCATGCATGTGTGTGTGTGTGTGTGTGTGTACATATATACTCTCTGTTTATGATCTGATTAGATAGAGATGAACATACCACTGTAGTAAGCACGAAAAAATAGCACTGGAACTCTGTATGAAGCACTATATATTATATGGAGATCATAGTAAGGTACTTTGCTGCAATTGCACTGGACCTTGCAATAAGAGCAAGATCTGATCAATGTAGTAAAAGAGACAAGAATCAACAGGTAACAGAAAAACATGCAACTTTCATGAGCGATATCTATGTGTCCTTTAATACACTTCAAGATTGATATCAAACAAAGGAATCAGAGACAAGGATATCAGTTAAAAGACATACTAAGGTGGCAATATCAATGAGCTCCTCTTTCTCGGAGCAACTTGTCTCTTCTTTCTGAGGGCAACTTAGTTCATCATGTTTTTCCTGTGCATAGCAACT
The DNA here is from genome assembly GCF_965113065.1 of Corylus avellana. Lineage (NCBI taxonomy): Eukaryota > Viridiplantae > Streptophyta > Magnoliopsida > Fagales > Betulaceae > Corylus > Corylus avellana. The sequence continues at coordinate 2,691,666 of NC_142491.1, forward strand.
ATGATAATGCTAAGATCAATCGACCAATTAAATAGCTAGAACTGCTTCATTATAACATCAAGGACAAACCTCAATTGACCTGAGAATTATGTTCTCCAATGATAAGTATCCTTCCACCTAAGAGCGAGAGAGAAAAGTAAAATAACATCAAGTATTGAAAACGAACTGATTGTAACAGAGGGAGACTAAGAAAACGGTTGACAACACTAACATCATGAGAAGCTGAAGCACCCCAAGGTTGTTTTGGACAAGGGACCCATGACCACGGAGGGAAAGCTGACATAACGCTTTTCCATTTCTCCATAAAAGCACAAGCAGCAAGACGAAAATCATCTGATGAGAGGGTTCCATCCCATGATAAAATATCCATGACAGCTCTTTTACAGCTGTTACAGCCTGAAGGGAAAAAGCAAAAAGATATTCACTTTCAGAGTTGAAATTATATAGGTATGCACTAATTTGGGGAGAATCACCTCAAACTCGATCAGATCGGCGAAAGGACCGTGTGGAACAATTGCAAAGTACCCAGTTCGTTTGAATCACTTTTTCCACTGATTAAGGGTCCAAGGACGAGGCGTTGGCGAGAACAGTCGAACGGGTCCCAGACAGTCGAGGGGTGAACTCTTGTTTTGTTTCTCTGCAGCTCTTGTTTCTTCTTTACCTTTCTGCATTGAAGGCTTTTTTTTTTTTTATTTGTTTTTTTAGCTAAAGGGTAGGTCGGAAAGACCAACTATAACTATCTAACCTAGGTGTGATTATAATAGAATCTACCCGTTGTGCACTACTCATGAGGGATCTAGACAGTGGGAACCACTGACGCACTCTTAAGACTTGCCGAGCCACAACTTAGTCCAACTTCACTAAGACATTACTGGGAACCAATGTGACTAATACTAATCAGGCTTTGCGGAAGAATGCTTTTGTTCTTAACTTGGCAACACTATTCCTTGTATTAATCTATCATTTAAGCTCAAGATCAATAATTAAGCAATATTAGCAAAATCAATTGTAAAAGGCAAGATTAGTACAAAATAAAGATGATAATGCTTAATTTAATAAAAAAAATTGTGCACATTTAAGTAATTATCACAAGGCCACTTCCACTAAGGCCTAAAACAACCGAAAATAAGGCCAACTCCAACTACGGCCCGAGAGGAGCCCAAGAAAAGCTCCTTAAATGTCTCATTTCTCTCCATAACAAGGTATGCCCAAAACACACACTAGACTTCTCCCCATATGAGGATCTCCCTGTATCTCTCTCCATTTCTCCCCTCAAGCTCAAAGATATTGACTTGGACATCTGAGTGGCATTGGTCTCATGACTGAACGAGTTTTGGATCTACATTTATGACTGGATTAATGTTCTTGGCCTTACACTTCTACATCTCCTCCTATATACTGCAATAAGTAAAAAAGCAATGGAATTTTCAGTGAAGCTTCAGTGTCATAAAATTGCAACTTCATTTGGCAGAGGTTAAAGGCATCAATTTTATTCACTGGTTGCTGTTATTACTATTCCTATATCTCTATTTTGCTATCTCTATGGAAAAGAAGACCATGATTTCGACATCTTGTAAACTTAATTAGTCGTGCTTTGAGAATTAATGTATGCGTGCGTGGCATTGTACATGAGTTATTTATGATTTAGATACTTAATTATGATAAAAATGACGCTTTTTTATTTCGAGTCTTTCTTGGTAGTACTGATTCTTTATGAGTATTTTCCTTTGAAACATGCGACTTTGAGGAGAATCAAGTTTTCAAAACTTGGTGATGCATCGATCTTTGAAAAAAATGCCATATGTATATTGGAAAATTAATTCTACTACCATGTGAATCATTTTTGTTAGAACAATTTTCTTGTGCCAAATACTCGATTAAGTTGGACTTGCAAAAGAGGAAAACCTGTCGAGGGTGTTGGCAGTGGATTACTCTGATGCTTAAGTTAGTAATGTTTGAGACATGAAATAGAATTGATTTGAGCAAAAGTTTTGAGTTAGGAGCCTAAAGTCTATTTTACCTTGCTTGGACTTCGCTTTTATAGTGGTTCCGAAGTAACTATCTTCGTATCATGTTCTAGCTTTTCCGTGTGAGTACCTCCCATGATGGCTTAGGCTTATGCACCCTGCAGCACCCATTATTTCATAAGTTAAAAGTATATTCCATGTAGTGGATTTAAGCATGGTCATTATCCTTGGAGCACACTTTATTGGCATAGGAGTGGATCTCCTACCACTTTGGTACGATAGGACTAGGACAAGAGATCGGTTTCGGGCTTTTGTATGCAGGCTTTGTGGGTCGTGTGGGTTTGTCGGCCCAATTTTTAATAGTTACCCCCTCATTCCCTTATCCGATGTGACTAGTTGTATTACAGAAATTTTTTTAAAGAAAAATCAAGTGAGCTAATTGTAAGGTGAAAAAATGGAAATGACCTAAACCGCACACTTTTAAAAAGTTTTTGGAGGTACATACAATTGCCAACTCGAAATGTTAGAGGATGTTCATGTGGAAATCGTAAAAAGGTTGCAAATGAATCATTTGATGCCAACCCCCACATCGACACATTAAATACAAGTATGAGTTGAAAAATCCAAGGGTTAACACATTTTATTTTTTGACCAGAAACCATATAGCTTATGCCCAATGGCTAAAACACAATTACAAAATAAACTAGGCCATTCCAATAGGTTCCAAGTGCCTTTATAAATGGACCACACACATAGAATATTGTAAAATGTCAAAGTCATGAAGCTCCCACGTCTTACCACGCCCTTCATTTTGCAAATATACTATGACAATTATTGTTGTCAAGACATAAGACATGACATTATAGTCTACCATTTGATCAAGCACTTTCCTTGAATCAATGCACACCTGACACTTACATCAAACCCAAAACTCTCTAGGGTAAATTTAAATATTTAACCATTGTTTTAACATTCCATGCCTTCAAATCTTTCAAAGAAACAACTGCTCAAATAGTTTGTTGGCTTCCATATTCAAGAATAAGAGTTCATGAATGTCAACAATATTATCTCCAAATGACAAGGACTAGTCCCATCCAATATGTGATATTCACAAAGCAACATATTACTAGTGGAGAATGAAGAATAGCAACATAACTTCTCAAACTTAAAAACCAATTTTATTGGTCAATTATGAGAAAATAGAATCGAACATGAAAACATTATGTAATAAGGAGATATATCTTTAAAAAAAAAAAAAAAAAAACTCTTATTTGTTACACAGAAATTTTAAATTTGCATTTAAAATTGAGATGATTGACTTGATTCATTTGATTCATTCAAATTCTCACCACCATTTGTCATGGTATCTAGTGATGATAGGAAAGGCTTGGAAGGCATTTGTAAGCATTCAACTTCTCCTTCAAGCATGTGCACAACTTTGTTCATTGAAGGGCGATCACTAGGCTTCATTTGTATACACCATAATGCAACAATGATCATCTTCTTGCTTATTTTCTTTTCCTCCTCTGTGGCATTTTCCATTTCAATGTCATTTCCGTCGTGCAATTGGTCATAGACCCAAGTAGGGAAGTATATTTGGCTTGAGTGTTCTGCAAATGCATTTAAGTTCTTTCTTCTACCAGCCATTTCCATCAATAACATTCCAAAACTATAAACATCAGCTTTGTATGAAACTCCTCCAATGTTTTTGTAGAACAACTCAGGAGCCATGTATCCTAATGTCCCTCTTGCAGCAGTCAAAGAAACAATGCTGTCATTTACTGGATACAATTTTGCTAGTCCAAAGTCAGAAACCTTGGGAGTAAAATTCTCATCAAGAAGAATGTTGTGAGGCTTGATATCAAAATGTAAAATCTGCATGTCACATCCTTGATGTAAATATTCAATCCCACGAGCCACTCCTAGAGCTATATCATACATTTGATTATAGCTTAGGAGTGTGCATTCTTCTGACAAAAATATAAATTTATTCAGAGAACCATTAGGCATTAACTCATATACTAGAGCCCGTTTTGATCTTTCAACACAAAAACCAATGAGTTGCACTACATTAACATGGTGAATCCTTCCAATGGTTGCAACTTCGCTTATAAAATCTTGTCCATTAGCTTTGGACTTACCTAACATCTTTATAGCCACATGGCGACCACTTCGAAGCGTTCCTTTAAATACAGTGCCATAGCCTCCTTCGCCCAATTTATCCTTGAAATTTTTGGTAATCTTTCTAATTTCAGAATAAGAGTACCTTATTGGCACGAGGTTATTGTGACTTTGTAGAAATTCTTCAACAACATCATACATTGATAAATGCCTCCTCTTCCATTTATATATCAAGAATGCAATCACAAATGGAGTCCCCAGTATCATTTTTGCTGCTGCATGGAGCACTCCTATGGAAGAACATCACCAAAATGGATTGTAAGCCAACACATGTTGCATTGCTGTAAATCTTTATTATTATTATTATTATTATTATTATTATTTTGTATAGTTAAAGCTCACCTAATTGCCTTTTAAAGCCTAGTAATTAAGTACAATACTTGTTATCTTTTATGGGTAGTAATTTATTTTTTCATTTTGGCAAATTCATGCTTTACATCCTAAAGAATGATATGCGAAAAAGGAAAACAAAAATTTAAAAAGATCGAAGGAGAGAAGGTTCTTACCCCAGTTGATGGTCATATACACTAGAAACCCAATTGTAAGAACTGCAAAAATTATGAAAAGAAAATTTAACTAATTAATGAAATTGCATAAAAAAATCTCACCTAGGGCCATGCTTAAGAAGAAATAAAAGCAACACAATCCAGCATTTATGTGTCCAGGCTTTCAATTAGATTGAGCTCGATTCTATACTTCTCAACGACCTTGAGCTAATTAAATATGTAGCAGTTGATGCATTATTTACTTATCGAGGCTTGTAAACAAGCTATCCATACTAACAGTGTATTCAGGATTGCGTTGGAAAATAAAACTTTTATCTATAAAAAAAATTAAAAAAAAGCAAAAAAGTCAAAGAAATGCTTCTTAAGTTTTTTTACCAATTTTTGCTTGGCACAATTTTTTATATACTAAAACCAAATTTTAAATTCCTTAATGGAATCTCAAACATACTCTAACCCTCTTTAGCTCTCTTATCAAGCAAACATTGGCCTGGAGAAGGCAACTTAATTAAGCTATTTTTCATTTTCCTCATTAGTTCATAATTAATCTAAATAAAACCTAAAAGTTTGAGACCATCCATTTTGATCCCCAAGCACAAAATGGATAATCGATCAAATATTTCTACGTAATTGTGTCATTAAATACTATGTATCTTGCGAATAACTTTTTGAGATTGAAGACTCACCTCCGTTATAAGATATTCGTCCTCGTAATAAGTTGAATGGTACTGTTTTGACAAAGAAAAGAATAACATGTATCAGTGTTTGGAAACAAAATTAAAACTTAGTATTTCTTTTAAATTTGAAACTATAGTATTTGTCTTTTTTATTTTTATTTTATGTAAACATAGTAATAATATCACATTATAAAAAAGAAAAAATCATTAATTAATCGAAAAGGTAACTTGAATAATTTTAAAAGTCTATGACCTAATAAAATTGTAGGGAAAAGTCCACATAACCCCCTCAAACTACCACTCAATTGACAATGTCCCCCTCAAACTTTCAATTGTGACAATGTCCCCCCAAACTACCAAAAATTGTCAATGTTCCCCCTAATGACGAAATTACCCTTAGTAAAATTAAAAACTAAAAAACTAAAACTTCTAGAAAAACCCTAAAACTAACAAACAAAAAAAAAATCCAAACATTGGTCATTTTTTTTTTTTAAATCAATTTTATAAGAAAAAAATTTAAAAAAATTCGATTTTTTTTTTTTATAAAAATTGAAAATTTTCGTTTTTTTTTAAAAAAATTTTTGTTTTATAATTTTATTTAAATACAAATATACGTTTAAAAAAAATAAAATTTTCGTTTAATAAAATGAAATTTTTTGTTTTTTAAAACTAAATTAAAAAAAAAAAAGAGAAAAAATAAAAATTTCCGTTTTAAAAAAACATTAAAAATTTTTGTTTAAAAAAAAAAAAATTTTAATATTATTTTTAAATTAAAACTTTTCGTTTTTAAAAAAAATCAATTTTTTTTTTTTGAATTTATAAGGGTATTTTTGTCTTATTGAGAAATCTATATGGGCATTTTTGTCTTATTGCTAGTCTTGGGGGAGCCATTGACAATGTTGTGGTAGTTTTGAGGGGACATTGTCACAATTGAAAGTTTGGGGGGGACATTGTCAATTGGGAGGGTGGTAGTTTGAGGGGGTATGTGAACTTTACCCAAAATTGTATAAACAACTTTCGGCTTGGGCCATGCTAAACAATAAATATAAATAACTCTGGAAAAAGTACATATGCACCACTCATGAAACATGCATCAGTGTTTGGAAACACGGAATTAAAACTTAACATTTATTTTAAAGTTGAAAATAGAGTATTTGTTGTATTTTTTTTTTTTATAATGCAAACTTCAGCAATAACATCACATTGCAAGGGAAGGAAAAAAAAATAATCAAAATCAAAAGAGATAAATACGTTCTTACCGTCTATCAATCTATCTAGTTGTCTTGTTATCCCCCTCATATCTACAACATGGACAAAAAAAAAAATCATTAATTAATCGAAAAGGTAACTTGAATAATTTTAAAAGTCTATGACCTAATAAAATTGCATAAACAACTTTTGGCTTGGGCCATGCTCAACAATAAACATAAATAACTTTATACACCTCTAGACTTTAGGTAGCTTAGAATTGGAAAAAGTACGTACATATACACTCATGAAACTATTACGTACTTTATTGTTAATGATTCCTCTCAAATTATAAATCGAGTCAACTTAAAAAATAAAAAATAAAAATCAATGTTCTCCTAAACAACCAAAAATATCATTCCCAAATAAATTATACATATAAATTTTTTTTAAAAAAAAAATGCAAAACCCAACACTAAACCTATCAAACACGTACGTCCTTTTTTATGCCAAACTCGCCTACGTCTCGAGTCAAAGAAGTCAAGGAAAGAAACTTAAGCTATTTTTCATTTTCCTCATTATTTCATAATTAATCTACATAAAACCTAAAAGTTTGAGACCAGCCATTTTGATCCCCAAGCACAAAATGGATAATCGATCAAATATTTCTATGTAATTGTCTCATTAAATACTATGTATCTGCTTGCAAATAACTTTTTGATCGAGATTGAAGCCTTACATTTGGACTCATATATTTCTCCTCGAGATTGTCCTGTTTTGACAAAGAAAAGAATAACATGTATCAGTGTTGGAAAACAAAATTAAAACTCAGTATTTCTTCTAAATTTGAAAGTATAGTATTTGTCTTTTTTATTTTTATTTTATGTAAACATAGTAATAATATCACATTGCGCGCAATGAATAATCCGTTTATAACAAAAGGAAAAAAGAAAAAAAGAAGAAGAAAGAAATCAAAATCAAAAGAGAGAGATAATATCACTTACTTGACCACGTTGGTTGTCCGAGTATTCCCAGAATAACTACAAGATGAAAAGAAAAAATCAATAATTAATAAATAAATAAAAAGGTAACTTAAACCTTACTTTTGTATATATATCCTTTAGTCGTTGAGATTGAAATCTTACTTCTTCTGTATATCTTCTCTAGAATACCAATCCTTTCTGTGACAAAGAAAAGAATAACGTACGTCAGCGTTTATGGGGTGAGAAATCCAAGAATTAAGTAAAGAGAGAAAAATAAATTTAATGTTTTATGTACGCACCATTTTCACGCCAGGAAAGGTCAAAATCCCATACTAATTCTGTACAGGAAATATTGAAGTCTTGAATACCACTCATGAACGCCCATGATGAGAGAGATATTTGGTCTACTTGGCACAAGTCCCCCAAATACACTGCAGGAACCGAGAATAGAACATATCTATACCTTTTGGGAGAATACATTCCATCATCCTCATCATCCTTAACGCAAGCAGAAATGTTAAAATGATACGGAAAATTCACTGGCTTTTCACAGTTGACGAATACCAGTTGATCACTCGAGTAAGGACTATATGGATCCCCTGAACTGAAATTAGTTGCGTCTAGATGAAAACGAGGGATGAATGAGTAATTATGCTTTACAACACGTGGGTCGACAACTCGGATGCTGTCATCGAAGTAATCGATCAGTCGTACGTAGTATCTTCCACCGTATAACTGCAACACTGTTTGGTTGTTCTCGCATGAGAGAGTATACCTTGGATCGCCACAGTTTTTTGGATCGCTGGTTAATCGAAACGGATAGCTTATGTTACGGATATTGCCGCAGGAAGAAGCAGGACAGTGATGATCAGGCTTAGCACTAGTACTGCAACTTTGATGAAGTAGTAGGACAACAACAACAATAAGGGCCGGGAGTACCATATTTCCTCTTGCCATGGAGAGAGATCTAGAGAGAGAGAGAGCCAGAGAAAGAGAGAGAGAGGGTTTCCACATTCAACCACAGCTAAAAGCCTTTTATAAATAACGTACATTTACAAGGCGTAAGCACTTACGTCATATAGATATTTGAAAAATAGGCATTTTATAAATTAAAAAGAAAGAAGAGGGCATTTGCGGTAACAATGGGAGTGAGATGGACTTAAAAGTTAAAATAAGCCACTGACGTCCATGTCCTTGAGAAGTTCACCCGAAATTTCCTTGAACACAGTGAGAGGCAATCACTGGAGAAATCCAAACTATTTAAGAGGCTGAGAAGCAATATTGCTGAGAGCAGAGATAGATATTTGCTTAGAAATGGTAATCTCATACTTGCTCTTGTTTCTTGCTTTCAACATAGTCGACGTTGGAGAAGGCCAAATTGTGTGCGCTAATGAATCACGGTGTGGAGGCCATGGCCCAGCCATCCGATTTCCTTTCCAACTTAACACCCAGCCAAATGACTCTGGGTATCCTGGGTTTACTCTCTCCTGCATTGATAGAAGACATACGGTTCTCGAGCTGCCCATCTCAGTGAAGCTTTTTGTCAAACATATTGACTACAAATCTCAGGTAATTCAATTGTATGATCCTGATAATTGCTTTCCAAGCCAGCTTCGGTGGCTCAATTTGTCTTCCACTCCTTTCCGATTCAAAGTCGAAGACCCTTATAATTATGGCCAACAAGACCCTGATTATGGCCTTTATAAATATGCCTTATTCAATTGTTCCCCAAGATCAGAAAATATGGATTACCATCTAATCTCTTGTCTTAGCGACCATACCTACCAAGTTTATCCTGCGACTGACATCACGGCGTCCCTCGTATCATGTACAAAGATGTATAATCTTGTATCAATTCCAGACGGTATAATACGGCATCATGACAAATTTGTCCAACTGAAGTGGTCCACTCCAGCGTGCAGAGACTGTGAAATGATCAAAGGCAAGAGATGTGTGAGGAGTAATAGCAATGGATCAGAAACTCATCAGTGCATTTCTATTTCTACACATACTCATGGTATTCTATCTATCCAATTCATTTCATCAACCTTTCTCCAATTAACTTAGTTGTCCGTTTATTTATGTTTTGAAATGTATATTAATGAAAAGCTGAATGTGTTAAATCTTTGATAGGTACATTATCAAAGTCAGCCATTGTTGGTGAGTCATCTATTTTGGATGGGTATTTGAAATTCTTCTTCTTGTGGACATGGAAGTTATTGATACATGAATGTTTATGGTGCAGGTGTCATCTTAGGGTCATTTCTACTGCCATGTGTCTTTGGTCTCTACTGTTTTTATTCTTATGATAAAGTAGAAAAAGAACATCAAGCGAAGGTTGAAAAGTTTTTGGAGGATTACATAAATTTCAGACCTACAAGATACTCATACGCCGATATTAAAAGGATTACAAATCAATTTAGTGAGAAGTTAGGCGAAGGAGCATATGGAACAGTATTCAAAGGAAAGCTTTCCAATGAAATTCATGTTGCAGTGAAGATCCTTAACTCTTCTATGGGAAATGGAGAAGAATTCATAAATGAAGTAGGAACAATGGGTACGATCCATCATGTTAACGTGGTTCGCTTGGTTGGGTTTTGCGCTGATGGATTTAGACGTGCTCTAGTTTGTGAGTTCTTACCAAATGATTCTCTAGAGAAGTTCATATCTTCAACAGCCACCAAGAACCGTATTCTTAATTGGGATAAGTTGCAAGATATTGCTATTGGCGTAGCAAAAGGAATTGAATATCTTCATCAAGGGTGCAACCAACGAATCCTCCATTTTGATATCAAACCTGGTAATGTTTTGCTAGACCAAGACTTCAATCCAAAAATTTCTGATTTTGGTCTTGCCAAGTTGTGTTCAAAGGATCAAAGTGCAGTTTCCATGACCACAGCTAGGGGGACTATAGGTTACATTGCACCTGAAGTGTTCTCTAGAAATTTTGGAAATGTGTCTTCAAAAGCAGATGTTTATAGCTTTGGAATGTTGTTACTTGAAATAGTTGGAGGGAGGAAAAATGTTGACGTTACAGTTGAGAACACTAGCAAAGTCTACTTTCCAGAATGGATCTACAATCTCTTAGAGCAAAAGGAAGACATACGAATCTATGTTGAAGATGATGGAGATTCTAAAATTGCAATGAAACTTGCAATTGTAGGAATCTGGTGCATCCAGTGGCACCCAGTGGATCGTCCTTCCATGAAAAATGTGGTTCAAATGTTGGAAGGAAAAGAAGATAAATTAACTATGCCTCCTAATCCATTTACCTCTGCAGGCTACATAAAAACTAATGCAAATACACCTATGAAACGTCAAAATCTTGAGTTGGAGGTCATTCCAGAATTAGAATAACTGTATGTGAATTTGGCATATGTAATAACTTTGTAAGTTGCAATAATCTTGTAGTCTTAGAACTTATTTAACCTTTTAGTCAATGTTGGCACTTCAAGTTTTTTCTTATATCAATGTATAACCGATTCGAGGATTATAAAAAAGTACGCGCTATATTTGTTTTCTTCTTACCTTTTTGTTCTTTTAGCCCCTTTTTTCCTGTTTCACTTGTCAGTGTCTAGGGTTGTTATGTAATCTAAAGAATTAATTTGTTTTTAGTTGCAACGTAGGCAAGTTCGATAGCCACAAAAATGGAGCATGCATCTTAATAAGAACACATTACGGATTTAAGGCAAACTATATATTTATATAACACATTGAGTACTCAACTGTTATTTAATTTGTCTCTCATTTTTAACTTATGCATGTATTGAGGACTATCAATTATCTACTTTGAGATGAGTTTAACTTCTACCATTTTATAGCATGATCCAATAACATCTCGTCACATTAAATTGAAAGACCAAAATAATTTAAGTTGAAAACACCATATTACTCCAAACCCATCGTCCAAAAATTGAACATACGATTTGCCTCATCAAAATGATTTTTGAGATGATGATGGTACTGAATGAAATTGCTAGCAATCTGCACTTCTTTTGCCCGAATTTTTTGATTAGTAGTAGTGTTAATTAGTAACAAATAAGTCCTAAAGTAATGTTCTTTTCTTGGATTTATTGAATTTCAAATAAGTCCTAAAAAGTAAGCTCAATCAGCTGAGGATTACGTTTTATGAAATAAATATCACTAGTTCGAATCTCCGTCCCCTCTTCCTCTTGTGCGAACATGTAAAAAATAAGATAAGATCGGAATCGAAAGAATGAATGAAAAAGTAGTAATTAAGTAAAAAATAGATGTTGATCCGAGACTTGAGGTCCATGAATGTGGTCTTCATTTCCTGGTGAAATGGTGGGGCACCATGCCTGTGAGCTTCACCCGCAGCTCCGCTACGAATTGAATGCAGATCTATGACAACCCAAGTGGTTGATATGCACAGACCTGTGATAGGCCTACCGCAGCTAGCATGGTGCGATGGGCACCAACTTTTGCACACATATGGGTTAAATGGGGATATATATATATATATATATATATATATATATATATATATATATCAGTGCTTCGAGAGTGGTGTGACCGCCCCTCGTTCTAGGGCGACCAGTAACCCTTAAGTTTAACAATTTTTATTTTTTTATTTTTAGGGTTGAGGGGTTGGAAAAAAAATAAAGATAAAAATGTTTTTTCTTTTTCATTATCTTTTTTTTAAAAAAAAAAAAAAAAAATTGTGTCTATCCCTTAAAAAAATAGCTATTCTTCTAATTTTTTTTGGAGGAATAGGTACTCATTTTTGTAAGAGAATAGTTATTTTCATGTGAATAACTATTTCTAAGAGTAAGTTCTCACCAAACAATAAAATGGCTACTCTAATTCCATTCAAAGGGTCTATTTTACCGACAAAACATGACCTTAGAATTTGAATGGTACATTTGCTATTACATTTACTCATTTAGTATCCAAGCCACATACATTATCTTAAATGGGACTGTCAAGAGCCTAGAATGATCGCCCTCTCTAATTAACTTGAGAGATTTAGAAAATTCATTTAATGCTCTTAATTGCTTGATTTTAGAATTTCAACTAATGTAAACCAGATAACTTATTAGATATTATATGGTTTAAATGAACTGGAGATGATCATGTTCCAACTAATGCGGAAATAGATTTTTTCCAGTCCATTTAATAATGGAGAATATCTAGTTAAAGGCTAAAATTTCTTTTTAGAAATCCTAAGGCTCTAAATGGGACACTTGTCCCACTACAATAATAATAATAAAATATCATTTATAGTTTTTTTTTTTAAAAAAATAATAATAAAAAAGATAAGGGGTGGTTGGCCACCCCATTTTTGCCATAGGGGGTGGCTAGCCACCCTCATGTGCCAAAAAAAAAAAAAAATTATGGATTTGCCTTGGGGTGGTTTTGGCCACCCCTAGGGCAAAAATGGGGTGACCAGCCACCCTAGATCTTTTTTCTTTTTTTTTTCTCGGCCCTTGGGGTTGGCCAGCAACCACTTTTATTATTATTATTATTATTATTTTGTTTTTTAATTTTTCTAAACCATAAATGATATTTTATTATTATTTCAGTAGTGGGATATGTGTCCCATTTGAGGTCTTAGGATTTTTGAAAAGAAATTTTAGCCTTTAACTGAATATTTTTCAGTTCTAAATAGACTGAAGAGGATCTGTTTCCAACTAATGCATTGGAATAGGATCATCTCTAATCCAAAATGGACTGGAGAATATCCAGTTCATGGCTAGGGATTTCTTATTAGAAATCCTAAAGCCACAAATAGGACACATGTCCACTAACCAGATTTAAATAAAAATAAAAATAAAAATAAAAATAAAAAAATAAAATATTAAGGGGTGGTCCGGCCACCCCAATTTGGGGCTGGGTTGGCTTCGGCCAACCCATGGCCCTTGGGGGTGGCCGGGGGGCCAAATCTAAAAAAAAAAAAAATTTGTTTGGCCCTTGGGGGTGGCCGGACTACTCCCAATGATCCTCTCTAGTCCATTTTGGACTGGAGAACATTCAGTTCATGGATAAGATTTTTTTTTAGAAATCCTAAAGCCACAAATGAGATATATGTTCCACTAACAAAAAATAATAAAAGAAAAAAAAATAAATAAGGGGTGGTTGGCCACCCCATTGGGGGTGGCCGGACCACCCCAATATTCCTCCAATATAAAATATCTAGTTCATTTGCACATATGAACATTAATGAAGTTAGGTTAGTATTAATTGAAATTGAGTGACATACAATTTAAGAGAATGATTAATTACTTAAAATTTGAGATTCTCATGTTATAAAATCGTTGTCCTTTATTTTAAATCTAATGATCTATAAAATACCAGCTACTTTTGTATAATCGAAGAATTAAATTTTAATTTTAAATTAGCTTTTGTTTTATTGAGATTTAAATAATTTTATTGACTATTCAGTTTAAAATGAAGGGCTACAATTTTATAACGTGAAAATTTTTGATTTTAAGTAATGGGAAGAGATATCAACCCAGGGCAATTCAAAAAAATTAGTTTGTGCATTAAAAGCAATTCAAAGAAAGAGAACGGAAACAGAATTCAAAAAAATTGGTGTGTGCATTAAAAGCAACTTAAAGAAAGAGAAGGGAAACAACATTGATTCACATTTTAATTAAATAAAACATAACAACATTCAATGAAATACAACAGCGTTGGTTGACTCAATTGAATGCACACACCAGTTTCATGTTTAGAATTTATTGCATTTAATTGAATGAACAACCTATAAATGACATATACTGAGAGTACATGTGAAATAGTTCGAAATTAGAAGAATTTTACAAAAAAAATTGAATGGATTGAAAGAAGAGGGGATTAAAGAGATGGAATAGCATCTCTCAATTTTAAATGAATTAGATAATATTCTATTAGCTATAATGGATGAATATTTTTCTTTTTTTACTTTTTAAAAACACAAAATTAAAATACTCTTTCACTATAATTAGTATAACTAATTAGATCACCTAGTCGGAAGTTGTCTGATTTACTTGTTAGACTATTTAAATTTATAAAAATTCAAATGTATATTTAGTTGGATTGCGATTATTTAGAATTAGATCTGTTTCGTGTAAACTGATTTAAGACATGGGTAGCTTAAATACAAAATAAAAATAAAAAATAACTAGAAACAAAAAATTTAGCTGTAAAAGTTAAGCTCCGACATCAATCTACTATATCCTCGACCCGAAATTTAGATGATTTTTAGATTCCCAATAATCTAAAAACATTATTAAATGATTTTTATTTATATAGCAAATTAAAACAAAATTAAAAATTAAAAACAATTTTACCTTTTGTACTACTTATTGGTGGTAGGCCTCGACAACTTTTTCTTCAAATCAATCAACTAACAAGTTATGAGACTTGTCACACCAATACAACTAATAAGTTGCTGGCATTACAAAGACAGAAGGCGTGTTTTAAGATTGAACTCTTTTGTATCATGTGAAATTTTCATACATCAGAGAAAAAGGAGAACCAGGAGACAAAGAAAAGAAGCAGTTGAAAAAAGATGATGCATGATAATCACTTTAGGAGCCATCCTCTAGACAACTAGTCAACTATATTTTGTTATATGCATGATGTTCTTAGAAAATAATGGCATTTGTTCCTTATTAAGTAAGACTGACCTTTATAAATAATTTTAATAAGCGTCAATTGCAAATTAATTAGCTGTTTAAAAGTGATGGCACCTACTGACTAATGTTTTTTTTAAAATAAAAAATAAAAATAAAAATAATTGCCGTTCTCTCACTATTTTAGCATTGAATACTTATCCTCATCATATTATCTCCAATTAAAATAATTAAAAAAAAAAAAAAAAAAGTTTTGAGTAGAAGTGTGGATTCCTATCTCGTCAGCCTCAGGTCCAAAGGTAACCGAAACACCAAATCTAGTAAGCTAGCTAGTGAGTTCTTTAGTTCAGCTTGAATTTCAACGTCCACAAACGCCAACCCGACGCCAAGCTCAAGCCCAATTTCACTTGTTGGTTATTAAGAAAATGATATCTAATAAACTGGCAAGCGGCATGTATTTATTTATTTATTTGTTTTTTCGGTTTTAAGGTAGACAGCTATTTGCTTATCTACAAAATGATAAAAAAAAAAAAAGAAAAAAAAAAAGAGATTAATGCCACTCTTCACCAATTCAAGGATTATAAAAAAGTCAATTATTAGTTTCTTGGGTTGTCATATAATCTAAGGGGTGAGGATACTCCATTTCCAGTTGATTTTTCTAGTCAATAGCCAAGTAGCCAAGTACTTCACGTGATGCATGCTGGCTTATTCAATCTGTATGAGTTTCTTGATATCTGAGGATATGAATTTTCTCATTTTGGCCTGGGGTGGTGGTCCACAACTTTTTCTTCAATCAACTAATATTTCTCACACCATTTATTACAACTAAATAAGTTGCTGATATTTCAAAGACAGAAAGCGTGTTCCAAGACTTGACTCTTTTGTCTCGTAGAATTTACTACGAGACAAAGAAAAGAAGCAACTAAGAAAGGAGGATACATGATGACTGTAGTAATAGATGACAAAACTTTAACTGGACTTTTTGTATCACGTGAACTTTTCATACCATCCAAAGAAATATCACTTTATGATCCACTCAGAAATAGATGACTATAAGACCAAAAAAACAAAAAAAACGTAAAAAAAAAAGAAGACAAAGTTACTTTGAGAATTACATGTTAATTTTCACATTTGTTTTGATTCTTATGGTCAATAAATGTCCGAGAGTGTAAAGCTCAATTGACAACAATAATTTGATAGTCTTCAAGAAAAGAGCATAATATATATATATAAACTGTGGCTTTTAGAAAATAATAATGTAAAAAATAAGATAAGAATAAATAAAAAAGTAGTAATTGAGTAGAAAATAGATGTTGATCCGAGACTTGAGGTCCATGAATGTGGTCTTCATTTCCTGGTGAAATGGTGGGCCACCATGCCTGTGAGCTTCACCTGCAGCTCCGCTACAAATTGAATGCAGATCTATGACAACCCACGTGGTTGAAATGCACAGACCTGTGATGGGACTGCCCAGCTAGCATGGTGCGATGGGCACCAACTTTTGCACACTATGTACGGTAGTTCAGCCATATGGGTTAAAAACGAAGTCTACGGGGGTGTTTGTTAAACACCCCACCACTGTGCATTTTCCATGGTACTGTTCATGAAAAAATGAATAAAAAAAATAATAATAATGATTGGTATGGAAAAATGAAAAAGTAGTATTGAAAAATAAAAAATTTTGTTTTGTAGTGATTTTTTTATTTGAATAGTAATAAAAAGTAAATGATGTGATATAAAAAGTGAATGATTTGATATAAAAGTGAGAATATTTTTTTTGAAAAAAATGAAGTGAATAGTGTGGTGGAGAATGGATAGTGCCAAGGAATTTAACAAACAAGCCCTACCAGTCCTTTGGGAGCGGTGTGACCGCCCCTCGTTCAAAGGCGACCAGTCACCTTTAAGTTTAACAATTTTTTTATTTTTATTTTTAGGGTTGAGGGGTTGAAAAAAAAATAAAGATAAAAATGTTTTTTCTTTTTTCTTTTTATTTATTTTTTTAAATTGTGTCTATTCCTTAAAAAAATAGCTATCCTTCTAATTTTTTTGAGGAATAGGTATTCATTTTCATAAAAGAAAAGTTATTATCAAGTGAGTAACTATTTCTAGAGTAATGATACAATGCACGCGGCGTGCGTGGCACGCCCACGCACGCCAGTGCAAAAATTTTTTTTTTTTTTTTTAAAAAAAATAATAAAATAATAATAAAAAAAAAATTTGTGCCTGGCGTGCATCACTGTTGATGCACGCCAGGCGTGCTTTCCATCAATACTCCTATTTCTAAGAATAAGTTCTCATCAAACAATAAAACGGTTACTTTAATTCTATTCCAAAGGTCGATTCTGACAAAACATGACCTTAGAATTTGAATGGTACATTTGCCATTACATTTACTCATTTAGTATCCAAGCTACATACATTATCTTAAATGGGACTGTCAAGAGCCTAGAATGATCACCCTCTCTAATTAATTTGAGAGATTTAGAAAATTCATTTAATGCTCTTAATTGCTTGATTTTAGAATTTCAACTAATGTAAACCAGATAACTTACTGGATATTATCTGGTTTATATGAACCGGAGAGGATCATGTTCTAACTAATGCGGAAACGGATCATTTCCAGTCCATTTAATAATATAGAATATCCAGTTAAAGGCTAAGATTTTTTTCTATAAATTTTAAGGCCCCAAATGGGACACTTGTCCCAGTACAATAATAATGATAATAAAATATCATTTATAGTTTAAAAAAAAATTAAAAACAAAACAATAAAAAAAATAAGGGATGGTTGGTCACTAACTAATATCCAGTTTATGGCTAGGATTTTTTCTTAGAAATTCTAAAGCCACAAATAGAACACTTGTCCACTAACTAAAAAAAATAATAAAATATTATTTTAGATTTAAATAAAAATAAAAAAAACAAAATAATAAAATATTAAGGAGTGGCCGAACCGCCTTAGTTTGGGGTTGGGTTGGCTTCGGCCACCCAAGGATCCTCTCTAGTCCATTTTAGACTGGAGAATATCCAGTTCATGGGTATAATTTATAAGAAGAGCCACAAATGAGACACATGTCCCACTAACAAAAAATAATAAAAATAATATAAAAAATAATAATAAAAAAATAAGGGGTGGTTGGTCACCCCATTGGGGGTGGTCAGACCACCACCAATATTCCTCCAATATAAAATATCAAGTTCATTTGCACAGATGAACATTAATGAAGTTAGGTTAGCATTAATTGAAATTGAGTGACATACAATTTAGGAGAAGGATTGAGATCCTTCCAATTATTCAAAATTGAAGATTCTTATGTTAAGAAATCGTTGTCCTTCATTTTAAATTTAATGGTCTATAAAATACCAACTATTTTTGTATAACCGAGAAATTAAATTTTGATTTTAATTAACTTTTATTTTACTGAGATTTAAATAATTTAATAAACCATTCAATTTAAAATAAAGAATCACAATTTTATAACATAAGAATTTTCAATTTTAAATAATTGAAAGAGATATCGATCCAGAGCAATTCAGAAAAATTAGTTTGTGCATTAAAAGCAATTCAAAGAAAGAGAACGGAAACAGAATTCAAAAAAATTGGTGCGAGCATTAAAAGCAACTTAAAGAAAGAGAACGGAAACAACATTGATTCACATTTTAATTAAATAAAACATAACAACATTCAATGAAATACAACAGCGTTGGTTGACTCAATTGAATGCACACACCAGTTTCATGTTTAGAAT
Source organism: Corylus avellana (assembly GCF_965113065.1). Lineage (NCBI taxonomy): Eukaryota > Viridiplantae > Streptophyta > Magnoliopsida > Fagales > Betulaceae > Corylus > Corylus avellana. The sequence continues at coordinate 2,710,491 of NC_142491.1, forward strand.
TTATTGCATTTAATTGAATGAACAACCTATAAATGACATATACTGAGAGCACATGTGAAATAGTTCGAAATTAGAAGAATTTTACAAAAATTGGAATGGATTGAAAGAAGAGGGGATTAAAGAGATGGAATAGCATGTCTCGATTTTAAATGAATTGAATAATATTCTATTAGTTATAATAGATGAATATTTTTATCTTTTTACTTTTTAAAAACACAAAATTAAAATACTTCTTCACTATAATTAATATAACTAATTAGATCACCTAGTCGGACGTTGTCTGATTTACTTGTTAGACTATTTAAATTTATAAAAATTCAAACAGCAAAATTTTACAATTTTAGAGAATCCCAATTTTTAGTCTTCACGTACATCACACGGCATAGTTGACCAAATAAAAGGTTCAATGATCTATTGAGATATATGTCCAAAAAAAAAAAAAAAAACTTTAATTGCACGATATCAATTAATTATAAAGTGATGCACAGGTAAGCCTTAATGAAAGTTGGTGAGAATTAAATGACATTGAAAGAAAGCAATTCAGAGAAACTAATAGCACCAACAATGTGCTCTTTAAAATGGATATGTAGTTGGATTGCGATTATTTAGAATTAGATCTAGCATCAACAATGTACTCTTTAAAATGTATATTTAGTTGGATTATGATTATTTAGAATTAGATCTGCTTCTTGGAGATAAGATTTAGGATATGGGTAACTCAAATACAAAATAAAAATAAAAGACAACTAGAAATAAAAAATCTAGCTGTGAGATCTATGCCCTGATACCGATCTGCTATATTCTCAACCCGAAAGTCGAGACAACAAATTCATCATAAACCCGAAGGTCAGGACAAACAAAAAACAAAACCTCAAGAGCAGCGAAGGAGCACGGCATCGTAGACATCCTTTCGGAAGATACCTTGGCTGAGGAAGACGATTAGATCTAAGGTTAAAGATAGATCTAGATCATTTATATTTATAAACTAGATCTAAAGCAATCTGCCAAAAACGGACACGGGTAAAATCTACAAAGAAAACATGTTACTATGAAAGGGGAGAAGGAAAAATCTAAATCTAGATCTTCCCTCCTCTTCAAGTTTTTTTGGTGTTATTTTGAAGAGGAAAGAAAAAGAAATTCTGAAGAGAAAGGCAGCTCTCTAAAATCATATTATTTAACTTTCATTGGTTTAATAATGCCCTGTTGGCAAAAGCATTAATGGTATGTGTGTTAAAAGCAATTCAAAGAAAGAAAACGGATCAATTCAAAGCAATTTAAATTAATTGGGTTGTGTGTTAAAATTAAAATTAATTGGTATGTGCGTTAAAAGCAATTCAAAGAAAGAAGACGGAAACAACATTCAGAGAGACTGGTATGTGCATTAAAAGCAATTCAAAGAAATGGAATGAAAAAAAAAAAAAAAAACATTAAGAGAAACTGGTGTGTGCATTAAAAGCAGTATAGAGAATGAAAGAAATTCACAAAAAAAAAAAAAAAAAAAAAAAACGAAAAAAAGAAAAAAAAAAAATATATATGAAAAAAAAAAAAAAACATTAAGAGAAACTGGTGTGTGCATTAAAAGCAATATAGAGAATGAAAGCAATTCACAAAAAAGAAAAAAGAAATAAAATATATATATATATATATATATATATATATATATATATATATATATATATATATATATATAAATAAAAAAATTAATTGTTTAAAAAAAAATGAAAAAATTAATTATGTAAAGAATTATTAAAATTATAAAAATAAAAGAAAAATTAAAATGAACCCCTTGGTTTTTAAAAAAACCAATATTTACTGTTTAAAAAAATTTATTTATTTTTTTAAAAAAGGATAAATTAAAAAAACTAAAATGACCCTCGTGAATCTTCTTATATGTTTTCACCTTGTCACTAAATATCTGTGTCTAATTGATTTATCGCTTTCAATTATATTTGGTGAATATTTGTAAGTTTGATCATTTTTAATTCCTTTTATTATTTATATACACTTATTCAACTCCCTTATAAGTGTTATTTGGAGTCTATTTATATTTTAACATTTGATTTTTATAGTCAATAGACAAGTACTTCACGTGATGCATGTTTGCTTATTCAATCAGGCCATATGAGTTTCCTGACCTATAAGGATAGGATTTTTCCCATTTTGGTTAACATTATTGGTGGTAGTCATCCACAACTTTTTCTTCAATCAACTAATAATAAGTTGCTGGCATTCCAAAGACAAAAAGCTTGTTTCAAGACCAGACTCTTTTGTATCATGTGAAATTTTCATACCACCAAGCATCAAAGAAAATAGAGAACTACTAGACAAAAAAAAAAAAAAAAGAAACAGCTAAGAAAAAGGATGCATGATGTTTTAGAAAAGAAACAGCTAGAGAAATGTCACTTTAGCAGCCATCTTCTAGTCAACTAGTCAACTAGATTATGCATGATGTTTTAGAAAATAATGACATCATGCATCAACAGTATAAATATTGACAGTAGCTTGTTAAGAGCATTTCTCTAGAAGTTAAGAGAATTAACGGTAGCTTTCCAACTTTTTTTTTTTTTTTTTTTTTTTAATTTAGAGAATAAAACTATTTTTTGATTCGTTATAAAAAAAAACACTTCACAATAGATTCTCTTATTTTTTCCTATATGAATTAAATATTATTTCTTTTTATCATTGCAACCAATGAGGGAGGAGAGAGAATTATTGGGACATGTGAATGAGAGATGAGAGGGAATCAACTTTTTATAATTTAATAATGCATTGAAAAACACTGTAGATGCCCTTTAGTGTTGGTTATATTTAGGGCTTCTGACGTGGATATTTTTTGGTAATTTTTTTGAAATTTTTCCTAAACATATAAAATGAAATGGGCTAAAAAGACTCTGCTAGTGCTCTAAAGCACAAGAATAAAGTCGTGAGTTGATAAGGAGACTAGATTATTACCACCTTTATCTTTTAGTCAACCAGTCAACTATAGAGCCAAAAACTTAATCTTGGGTTGTCATAGAATCTAAGAGGAGAGGATACTCCATTTGCAGTTGATTTTTCTAGTCAATAAACAAGGACTTCATGTGATGGGTGCTTGTTTATTCAATTTGTATAAGTTTTTTGACTTCAGAGGATATGAATTTTTTCATTTTGGCTAACATTATTGGGGGTGGTCCTCCACAACTTTTTCTTCAATCAACTGATACTTCTCACACCACTCATTACAACTAATAAGTTGCTCACATTTCAAAGACAAAAAGCCGGTTCCAAGACTTAACTCTTTTGTCTCGTGGAATTTACATACCATTAGGCATCAAAGAAAAGCAAGGACTAGGAGACAAAGACAAGAAGCAGCTAAGAAAAAAATGATACATGATGACTATAGTTATAGATGAACTTTAACTGGACCTTTTGTATCACATGAAATTTTCATACCATCCAAAGAAATATCACAAATATCACTTTATGATCCACTAAGAAAAAGAGGACTATAAGACCCAAAAAAAAAAAAAAAAAAAATTATAACAATGTTGACCCTTATATCACTTTTTTTTTTTTTTTTTTTTTTTTTATAAAAAAAAAACACTTAAAAAAAATGCCTCTAAAAAAAGCATTAACAAACATTAGAAGACGACAATTTCCAGGAAGCCAAACAAGAATGTCTCCATGTGAGCCAGGATGCTGAATTAATGGTAAATTTTTGGAAATTTCAGACAAAATTATGAGTGTCATACCCATTTGAAGGGGCTGTTGATAAATAGATTCTTGTAGGTTAATTTCAGGAAGAAAGCAAAGACCCTTTCATTTAAGCTTTAACGTCCGACCACTCTTTTGTGTCGTGGAATTTTCATACCATCCAAAGAAATCTCCCTTTATGATTACTCGGAAAAAGGGAGCTACAAGACAAAAAAGAAAAAAAAAAGAAAAGAAAAGAAAAAAAAAAGGACAAAGTTATTACTTTGAGAATTACATGTTAGTTTTCACATTTGTTTTGATTCTTATGTGAATGACGTGAGGGGACTAGCTAGATTACTACAACCTCTATCTTCTAGTCAACGAGTCTACTAGAGACAAAAACAAAAACAACTTTGTAAACTGTTTGAAAGTTAGAAATTAAAGTCTTTATAAATTATATGTTTTTAACTTATATGTCTTTTCTTTTAGTGTTGTATTCCTAGTCACATATTTCTTTACATTTTCGGTAAAAATAAAAAAAATAAAAAGTTTGTTTTTCATTCTTTTATAAATATAAATTAACTATTGAATTTGTAAAATTAACACGTGGATAAAAAAAAAAAAAAAAAAAAAAAAACATTTTCTAAAAACACCATTATTTTACAGAAGGACAGAAATAGCGAAGTTCTTATAAATGCCGCTATTTTTTTGCCGTATTTCTTATTTTTATCCAGTTTGTTTATTAATTATTTGTTTTTAGACAAATGAGTTGTATAAAATGTACTCAAATTAACTAAACAAAATGAAAGGTAATGAATTTACTCGATAGTAGGTGAAACAAAAATTATAAAACCGATTAATCAATACAAATTATACAATAGAATGTTAATTATAAAAAGAATATCATATAAGTCTTATCAATACAAATTTTCATCTCCTAAAAAATCATAGCACATCCGGCAAATAAAGTGCTTGCAAATTTTCATATCAATGTCATATAAAGTGCTTGAAAAGTCTACATAGAGTTCATACTTATGAGTGTATTAAGTTCTACATTAGTTCCTTATTAAGTATATAGTAAGTAAGACTAAGCTTTATAAACGATTTTAGTGAATTGAAAGTATATAGTAAGTAAGACTAAGTTTTATAAACGATTTTAGAAAACTACACATGCAAGATGAATACAAGGTTCTTCACTAGATGCTTCAGTCTAATGATTCATTAAACATAATTAGACTGCAAGAACCATATTTACTAGAAGATATACGACAGTAGTTTGGTTTCACTGCGAACAACTAAGTTGATGTACAATATGATTACTACCAGAAGACTTGTCCTGATTCCTCAGAATATCAGGGATCTGATCTGAGAAATGGGAGATTCTATGGAATAGATGCACAAAATCTAAGTAAAACAGAAGCACCATAACCAGGACAAAAAAAATCTCAAGGTTGATGTTCATATTTTAGAAGCCTTATATATTTCATTACGTAGGCATTCATTTACAGTTATTTCACCTTATAAAATGTACTTGCACTCATCCTCCCTACATTGCAGAGTGTCCACTGCTACAAACTCATCCATGTACAACACACACACACACATATATATATATATATTGCCTCATCATGACCAAAACTTTTTCCTTCCACAAATATACGAAAATCCCCACCATCACCTTCACAAGTTCGCCACCAATGTTCATGGCCTTAGTCATGACTACCACAACCATGGCCACTGCCACCACCCTCAAACCCCTCCCAACAACTGTAAGAAAAAAAAACTAGACAATGGTAGGGTCCCAAATCTAAAGATAGAAACTAATCTAACCCAAGCTTGTTTTGGTTTAATTTATCTTTGGCTTTTTTTGGCGATCAAATATATTCCAGTTTCACTTAGAAACCAACCAAATTTGATTCAGTTTCAGATTTATCCCAAACCTTATCCAAACTGAACCGTACACTCCTATAGTCCTATTTGTTTTTTTTGATAAGTTACACTCCTATAGTCCTATTTGTATGGTAGGAGTAACCTATATTACGTGTCAACCATTATTATGTCATATAGATTATGCCGCTCAATGAACCAGCATAAATACCTTTATCCATGCAAAACACAAAGCAGCAAATGTACAGACCTATGTCATATATGCCTATGGCATATTTTATGTAATATAAAAGTGAGCACAAAAGTGGCATTCAATGTCAACTTGAGATCTACCAAAAAGCTTATGCTAATTTTCTAATAATAAATAGGTTAGATCATGCTCTATTCTTGGGAAAGGTAAAAGCTTGTATCACCAGGTGCCCCCACAACCTTTGATAGAGATTGCATGACAATTTGATTTAAGTTTCATAATATCCATTGAGAAAATATAACAGCAGTTCTGTCTTAATCCAAATTATAAAAAGCACATATATTACTATCACTTATGATCACAATAATCATAACAGAAACCCAAAAAGAACACCAAATTAAGAGAAAATTGGAACAAAAAACATACCTCCTGGGTTATGAACGTCCATTTTGAATCCAACAATGCTTTCGCAGAGTGAGCAGGAAGGTCTTTTTCGATTTCATTAAACCCTAAAGGTTCTCCATCTATATAATTGAACAACATCAATGCTTTGTTGGAACTTATTAACACCATTGTAGATATAGATGTTAAAAATGCTTGCATTTTGTATAACCAGTATAGAACAACTTCACAATCAGACTAGATCAAAATGTAGTATATTTTAGCTATACTTTAGCCACATAATGGTAGATCTATCAAGATCAAAGTTAGATAGCAAGTCAGAAGTCAGACCTGAACTTCCAACATATTCACATACATAGATTTCGGTGGCCTCTCTCAGTGAAACTCACACTCAAGAAGCATGCCTCCCAAGGAGGAGCAATTAAAGACATCAGATATGTTACCTCGCATTGAATCAAATGAATAGATTTCTGTCCAGATAATGGCAGGATTGTGTTTAGAATCCTATGTTTGCTCGTAAACTTGGGACAAACAATTAATCATCTTTTACTTCAATGTTTCATCACTAGAGAGTTAGAAGTGTTCTCATTATGGGGAATGGAAATATCGGGCCTTTAATAGTGTTGAGCATAGGAAGTTGTTCCTTAAATTTTCAGTTTTGAGAGGATTGTATGATTAGATGTCTGCTGTTGGCAATGTGTCTTCTCCGTTTCCTTTTCTTCATTTGCTTGATTGTACGAATTTTGTATTGTAATTCATTAGAGAAATTTCTTGTTCTTTTTGCTCCCTACTTCCTAGGTGGCTTCTCTTGTATACTTGTGTACATGGGGGCACCTTACGCTTTTAATGAAATTTCGATTAATTAAAAAAATAATCATTAGGGGATTATCATATAAACTTCCTGTATACATGAGAGAGAGAGAGAGAGAACTTGAAAAAAGACAGGCTCACAATTCTCCTCTAGATGGGTCTGAACCATCACTATACCAGTTATTTTATGATTGAATCTTCACGAAGAAAATGACAGTTTATTTCATTCATTAAAACACTCAATAGCCTATATTCATTTAATTGAGATAAAGGTTTAATTGAGTTGAGTAGATTAATAACCTCCTTCAGTGGTTCAAACCTCTATGCAATACATCAAATGATGGAAGCAAGTCCAGTCAAACCTTTTTTTTTTTTTTTGATGAATGAGTAACTTTTCATTATCTACGTATCCCTGTACAAAGAAAGCTTTAGCAAAACTAAAGCAACTTTAGCTTATATACAAACCAACCCATAGGACCAACTAAAAACAAGGCTCAAAGAGAAAACCAGAAACTATGCAAAAATAAAAAATAAAAAATCACACCAGAACCCCATGTAAACCCCAAGCATTACAAAGAATAACATTGCCTTCAGTTTTCTAAGTCCAGTCAAACCATTTTTTTTTATATAAGTAATCAAAATTTATTAAGAGCGAAAGTGTGCAACCCAAGTACACATAAAGTATAGAAAGAAACACCTAACTAGAAAAAGACAAAAGATCGAGAAACAAGAAAGTCTACTAAAACTAAAACAATGTAAAGTTTATTTCCAGCATGGCAAGGATTCACATAAGGTGAAGAGTTCATCTTCAAGTTTAAATTTTCAATTCATGCAAAATTCAATTTACATGCTCACATAAATATAAAAGTGGATGAAGGCAGCAAAATGCCTCTCTTTCTTCCCCTCTAACTTGGATTTCCAAGATTCCATAATAGTTAGAAATGCAGATGGAGAATTCGAAGTAATCCTTGTCATCCATACATATTTATTTCACAACTTGTTCCTGCCTGATGGCTAGGTGTTGCATTATTTCAATGGTTCAAAGTTAGTTTTAATCATGACAAATGCACAACATGAGAATTAATAACAGGAATTTGTTTTTGAAATAAAATCAGAAAAATGGGAAAAAAAAAAAAAAAGGCTGATCATCACCTAAGAATTCGGAGCATGAATTTTCAATTCCCAGGATTTGAAAATGTTCAACCATAAATTTGACTAGCATCCAAAGATGTTCTAAGAAGCATCCTTGGCCCCTAAAATAAAATAAAACAAATAAACCAAGCCAACAACTTTCTAACGCAAATAATAAGAGTCAATACTTGTTAATGTAGCCTACAGAGGGTGCCAATTAGGCCCCACATCAAAATTGACCATATTTCTGAAGAATTTTGATCTTAAATCTTGCTCTTAAGGGAGCTTCTTTCTCCCTGCAACATAACTTTACTAGTGCAGCACAAAAAAAAGAGATGGCAAACTTTGAACCAGAAGAAGAAAGAGGAGATGATGGAGCTAATAGTGATGATTAGCAACTATCTCAAGCATTCTGGCGAGTACTATCAACTTAAAAGGATGAAGAAGACTGGAAACAAATAGCATATTTCTCACATGTGTAAGATGCAAGAGTCAGCTAGTACTATGGTCATTGATGAGAGCAGCTGAACCAATGTTGCGCCAGAGGATGCTCAGGGTTTAAAAACTTAACACATGCTAACCCTTACAAGGTTGCTTGGGTAACCAACACGAATTTAAATATCCATAAGAGATGTTTGCTTGCCTATCTGATTTGCAAATTCATAGATACAGTGCAATGCGATGTTTTTCCTCCAATGGTGTGCTTGCTAGGCCAACCACGGTTATTTGATAAAAAGAACATAGCACTATGGGTTCGATATTACATATTTCTTTCCCAGCAGCCTATTTTGAAATTTTTGCCTAGAAGAATCCCAAATTAGCATAATGGGGTAGTTGAACACTTAGCTAGCAATTATGAGGAAAGTATTTCATTTTTTAAATGAAAGTTTCCCAGAATTACTTCAAATAGGAGCTAGTTACTAATGATGATAGTTCTTTGCTTTGAAGGAACTTATGGGTGAAGAAAGTCAGTTACTTCTCCCTGGCAGCTGCTGTCCATTAAATTCCTCGGATCTAATGAGCTGTCCTACTTACTTTTCAATGAAATGTGAGTAATTCCTTAAGAAGTAACCTTGGCTACAAAAGGATGTTACTTGAACTCTTTTGGCAGTGATTCAATAAATTGAAAGTTGAGTTGTTTTATTTTTTATTACATATTTCTTTCCCAGCAGCCTATTTTGAAATTTTTGCCTAGAAGAATCCCAAATTAGCATAATGGGGTAGTTGAACACTTAGCTAGTAATTATGAGCAAAGTATTTCATTTTTTAAATGAAAGTTTCCCAGAATTCAAATAGGAGCTAGTTACTAATGATGATAGTACTTTGCTTTGAAGGAACTTATGGGTGAAGAAAGTCAGATACTTCTCCCTGGCAGCTGCTGTCCATTAAATTCCTCGGATCTAATGAGCTGTCCTACTTACTTTTCAATGAAATGTGAGTACTTCCTTAAGAAGTAACTTTGGCTACAAAAGGATGTTACTTGAACTTTTTTGGCAGTGATTCAATAAATTGAAAGTTGAGTTGTTTTATTTTTTACTTTGGAATCCCTTCCCTCCTTCGTCTCTTCCTATCTAATCTTCTTTCTTAATTCTCTTTCTTGTTGATGTTCTCAGCAGTTCTTTCCTTCTTTCCTGCTGCAATTCTTAGAAATCTAATCTCTTTTTTCTCACATAATTGATCCCAAACAAAAATACGATTTTTTCCCCTCTTTATATCCCACCTATGATTCTATTTCTCTTTTCTAACCTTCGCCACTCAACCTTCCTGTCAAGACAATCTTAGAAACAATTAATTAAATGATGTCCTGCATCATTCTGTATCCACATTTTTTCTTTTCTTTTAAATATAAAAAAAATAACTTATCACAAAAGGAAGACATCAAAAAGTGATCTAAGGAAGAGGGATTTAAAGCATTCCCTGAAAACTCCTTATGGATCAACCAAGAATAGAGAACCAAAAAGTGAACACACAATAAACTTGCAAATAACCACCAGCAAACTCATTGATTGAAATAACAAATCTGGCCAATCTAACTAATGTGGATGCATTTCAATCATTTATAGAAGTATGTCGAGTTAAAACAAACTATACTGTGTTTCTTAAAAAGAGAAAAATTGAAAGACGGGATGCACATTATGTCAATGAAAACAAGAAATAAAACACAACAAAATCCTATTACCATACATGTTTTTTTTTTTGATAAGTAAAAATGTATATATCAAAAAACCCAAAAGGGCGCAACACAAATACACAAGGTATACAGAAGCAAGTGCCTAGAAGCACCCAAGAAAAACCCTAAGCTCACAAGGAGCACCCACAAGAGGCCGAAATAGACCCAACCAAAGCCCAAACATAAGCTCACATACTTACCATACATGTTATGTGGTACTAATGACCAAATTTATGAAGGTGCTTGTTTGTGGAAAAAATTCTCTTATGTACTTAACATTATCAAAGACATAATTGGTTTCTGTCGAACATATATAAGACTATGCAAGCATTTCTTGTATCAGACTGTCATTTGTGTGTGCGTCATCAATACATAGACATATATATGTAATATATCATACTGTTGTGTGTGTATCTATGCATGCATGTGTGTGCGTGTGTGTGTGTGTACATATATACTCTGCATTCTGTTTATGATCTGATTAAATAGAGATGAACATACCACTGTAGTAAGCACGAAAAAATAGCACTGGAACTCTGTATGAAGCACTATATATTATATGGAGATCATAGTAAGGTACTTTGCTGCAATTGCTCTGGACCTTGCAATAAGAGCAAGATCTGATCAATGTAGTAAAAGAGACAAGAATCAACAGGTAACAGAAAAACATGCAATTTTCATGAGCGATATCTATGTGTCCTTTAATACACTTCAAGATTGATATCAAACAAAGGAATCAGAGACAAGGATATCAGTTAAAAGACATACTAAGGTGGCAATATCAATGAGCTCCTCTTTCTCGGAGCAACCTGTCTCTTCTTTCTGAGGGCAACTTAGTTCATCATGTTCTTCCTGTGAATAGCAACTATAATAATGCTAAGATCAATCGACCAATTAAATAGCTAGTGCTGCTTCATTATAACATCAAGGACAAACCTCAATTGACCTGAGAATTATGTTCTCCAATGATAAGTATCCTTCCACCTAAGAGAGAGAGAAACAAATAAGAGAAGTAAAATAACATCAAGTGTTGAAAACGAACTGATTGTAACAGAGGGAGACTAAGAAAACGGTTGACAACACTAACATCATGAGAAGCACCCCAAGGTTGTTTTGGACAAGAGACCCATGACCAAGGAGGGAAAGCTGACATAACGCTTTTCCATTTCTCCATAAAAGCACAAGCGGCAAGACGAAAATCACCTGATGAGAGGGTTCCATCCCATGATAAAATATCCATGACAGCTTCTTTTACAGCTGTTACAGCCTGAAGGGAAAAAGCAAAAAGATATTCACTTTCAGAGTTAAAATTATTATAGGTATGCACTAATTTGGGGAGCATCACCTCAAACTCGATCAGATCGGCGAAAGGACCGTGTGGAACAATTGCAAAGTACCCAGTTCGTTTGAATCACTTTTTTCACTGATTAAGGGTCCAAGGACGACGAGAAGATGGTCCGTGGAATCCAAAGAGTTGGAGATGGTGGTTATGGATAAAGACAACACACAAGGTTTGGGTTACGGGGCTGGCAGGGGACCCAGGCTATCTTTGCATCCAGTTGTGGGTTTAGGAACATTTGAGGAAATTAATAGAAGATTTAGTTGGAAGAACAGTGGAACGGGTTCCAGACAGTCGAGGGGTGAACTCTTGTTTCTTTTTACTTTTCTCTCCGCGGTGTTCAGGCCTGCAGCCTTTTCCTTTTTCATGTCATGCACCGAGTCAAGAGGGGATAAATTCCTTGTCTTTTGTTCCACCTACCTTCCCTTGTCTTTCATTTTCGTGGCTCATTTAAGAGGCAATTTTGGGGAAATCAGTATTTTTGCCCTTGTTCTCACACTAAAACAACTTTGCACAACTTTGGTGTTAGATTAAGTCTAATTTTAACTATGTGTATATAAATTTTTGTTTATCTTTTTTTTTAAGCCAGTTTTTAAGGTTGAGTTCTACCCAAGGTTTAGATCATTTACATTCTTTTGTCTCTTAGTTGACTTCTTTTTCTGCATTGAATGCTTTTTTTTTTTTTTTTTTTTGAGCTAAAGGGTAGGCCAGGGAGACCAAGTGTGACTATCCGACCTGGACGTGATCATAATAAAACCTACCTGTTGTGCACTACTCATGGGGGACCTAGACGGCAAGAACCGCAAACGCACCCTTAAGACTAGCTGAGTCACAGCTTAGTTCAGTCCCACTAGGACATTACTAGGAATCAATGTGACTAATACTAATCAGGTTTTGCAGAAGAATGCTTTTGTTCTTAACTTGGCAACACTATTCCTTGTATTAATCTATCATTTAAGCTCAAGATCAATAATTAAGCAATATTAGCAAAATCAATTGTAAAAGGCAAGATTAGTACAAAATAAAGATGATAATGCTTAATTGAATAAAAAAAAATTGTGCACATTTAAGTAATTATCACAATACCACTTCCACTAAGGCCTAAAACAACCGAAAATAAGGCCAACTCCAACTAAGGCCCGAGAGGAGCCCAAGAAAAGCTCCTTAAAGAAAAGCTCCCTATATCTCTCTCCATTTCTCCCCTCAAGCTCAAAGATATTGACTTGGACATCTGAGTGGCTTCGGTCTCATGACTGAACGAATTTTGGATCTACATTTATGACTGGATTAATGTTCTTGGCCTTACACTTCTACATCTCCTCCTATATACTGCAATAAGTAAAAAAGCAATGGAATTTTCAGTGAAGCTTCAGTGTCATAAAATTGCAACTTCATTTGGCAGAGGTTAAAGGCATCAATTTTATTCATTGGTTGCCGTTATTACTATTCCTATATCTCTATTTTGCTATCTCTATGGAAAAGAAGACCATGGTTTCAACATGTGACATCTTGTAAACTTAATTAGTCGTGCTTTGAGAATTAATGTATGTGTGCATGGCATTGTACATGAGGTATTTATGATTTAGATACTTAATTATGATAAAAATGACGCTTTTTTATTTCGAGTCATTCTTGGTGGTACTGATTCCTTATGAGCATTTTCCTTTGAAACATGCAACTTTGAGGAGAATCAAGTTTTCAAAACTCGGTGATGCATCGATCTTTGAAAAAAAATGCATGTGTATTGGAAAATTAATTATACTACCATGTGAATCATTTTTGTTAGAACAATTTTCTTGTTCGAAATACTCGATTAAGTTGGACTTGCAAAAGAGAAAAAAAAAAAATAATAAAATGTAAGTGATAGAGCATGTTGTGGGTGTCGGGAGTGGATTACTCTTATGCTTAAGTTAGTAATGTTTGAGACATGAAATAGAATTGCTTTGAGCAAAAGTTTTGAGTTAGGAGCCTAAAGTCTCTTTTACCTTGCTTGGACTTAACTTTTATAGTGGTTCCGAAGTAACTATCTTCGTATCCTGTTCTAGCTTTTCCGTGTGAGTACCTCCCATTATGGCCTAGGCTTATGCACCCATTATTTCATAATTTAAAAGTATATTCCATGTAGTGGGTCTGAGTATGGTCATTATCCTTGGAGCACACTTTATTGGCATAGGAGTGGATCTCACTCGGGTATGATAGGACTGGGCCAAGAGATCGGTTTCGGGCTTTTGTATGCAGGCTTTGTGGGTCGTGTTGGTTTGTCGGCCCAATTTTCAATAGTTAACCCCCTCATTCTGTGTGACTAGTTGCATAACAGAAATTTTTTTAAAGAAAAATTAAGTGAGCTGGTTGTAAGGTGCAAAAATGGAAATGACCTAAACCACACACTTATAAAAAGTTTTTGGAGGTACACACAATCGCCAACTCGAAATGTTAGAGGATGTTCATGTGGAAATCGTAAAAAGGTTGCAAATGAATCATTTGATGCCAACCCCCACATCGACACATTAAATACAAGTATGAGTTGAAAAATCCAAGGGTTAGCACATTTTATCTTTTGACCAGAAACATATAGCTTATGCCCAATGCTAAAACATCAAATACAAAGTAAACTAGGCCATTCCAATAGGTTCCAAGTGCCTTTATAAATGGACCAAACTCGTAGAATATTGTAAAATGTCAAACAAGGTCATGAAGCTCCCACTTCTTACCACGCCCTTCGTTTTGCAAATATACTACGACAATTATTGTTGTCAAGACATGACATTATGTATGGTCTACCATCTGATCAAGCACTTTCCATGAATCAATGCACACCTGACACTTACATCAAACCCAAAACTCTCTAGGGTGAATCTAAATATTTAACCATTGTTTTAACATTCCATGCCTTCAAATCTTTCAAAGAAACAACTGCTCAAATAGTTTGTTGGCTTCCATATTCAAGAATAAGAGTTCATGAAAGTCAACAATATTATCTCCAAATGACAAGGATTAGTCCCATCCAATATGTGACATTCACAAAGCAGCATATTACTAGTCGAGAATAAAGAATAGCAACATAACTTCTCAAACTTAAAACCCAATTTTAATGGTCAATTATGAGAAAATAGAATCGAACATGAAAACATTATGTAATAAGGAGATATATCTTAGAAAAAAAAACTCTTATTTGTTACACAGAAATTTTAATTTGCATTTAAAATTGAGATGATTGACTTGATTCATTTGATTCATTCAAATTCTCACCACCATTTGTCATGGTACTCTCTACTGATGATAGGAAAGGCTTTGAAGGCATTTGTAAGCATTCAACTTCTCCTTCAAGCATGTGCACAGCTTTGTTCATTGAAGGGCGATCACTTGGCTTCATCTGGATACACCATAATGCAACAATGATCATCTTCTTGCTTATTTTCTTTTCTTCCTCTGTGGCATTTTCGATTTCTATGTCATTTCCGTCGTGCAATTGGTCATAGACCCAAGTAGGGAAGTATATTTGGCTTGAGTGTTCTGCAAATGCATTTAAGTTCTTTCTTCTACCAGCCATTTCCATCAATAACATTCCAAAACTATAAACATCAGCTTTGTATGAGACGCCTCCAATGTTTTTGTAGAACAACTCAGGAGCCATGTATCCCAATGTCCCTCTTGCAGCAGTCAGAGAAACAACGCTGTCATTTGTTGGATACAATTTTGCTAGTCCAAAGTCAGAAACCTTGGGAGTAAAATTCTCATCAAGAAGAATGTTGTGAGGCTTAATATCAAAGTGTAAAATCTGCATGTCACATCCTTGATGTAAATATTCAATCCCACGAGCCACTCCTAGAGCTATATCATACATTTGATTATAGCTTAGGTGCGTGCATACTTCTGGAGAAAATAAGTATTTATTCAAGGAACCATTAGGCATGAACTCATATACAAGAGCCCGTTTTGATCCTTCAACGCAAAAACCAATGAGTTGCACTACATTAACATGATGAATCCTTCCAATTGTTGCAACTTCGCTTATAAAATCTTGTCCGTTAGCTTTAGACTTACCTAACATCTTTATAGCCACAAGACGACCACTTCGAAGCGTTCCTTTAAATACAGTGCCATAGCCTCCTTCACCCAATTTGTCCTTGAAACTTTTGGTAATCTTTCTAATTTCGGAATAAGAGTACCTTATTGGCATGAGGTTATTGTGACTTTGTAGAAATTCTTCAACAACATTATACATTGATAAATGCCTCCTCCGCCATTTATATATCAAGAATGCAATCACAAATGGAGTCCCCAATATCATTTTTGCTACATGGAATAGTCCTATGGAAAAACATCACCAAAATTGAGTGTAAGCCAACACATGTCATTGCATTGTTGTAATCTTCTTGATCCTAGTAATTAAGTACAGTACTTGTTATCTTTTTTCTGTACTAACTAATAGGAGAAAATATACTTTAGCCCTCTGAATTATCACTCATTTTGTAATTATGCTTCCACACTATAAAAAGTGACATCGAGGCACCACATATTATCATTGTGTGTCAAATTTGTCACTTTTACATTTTTTTTCTCAAAATACCCTTAAACTTATTTAAACCATTTGAAAAATTAAAATTATTTTTAAAAAAAAAGTAAAAACGCCAAAAAAGGGTGGCCTTTTCATATTTTCCCTCTTCATTTTTTTTTTTTCAAATTGTTGTTCTTATATATATATATATATATAGTAACTTTGAAAGTATTTTCGGGAGAAAAATGCAAAAGTATCTAATTTGACATATGCTGATAGTAAGTGAGGCCCTAATTAAAGTCATTTTTTAAAGTTTGGAGTTATAAGTACAAAAAGAATAATAGTTCGGGGGGTTAAAGTATATTTTTTTCTAATCAGTATTTTAATTTTAGCCCCATCTTTAATTCATGCTTTACAATGCAAAGATTAATTTGCTAAAAGAAAAAATATTACAGTAGATAAAAGGAGAGAGGTTTCTACGTACCGTAGTCGATGACCGTGTACGTCAATACTCTGATTGGCAAAGCTGCAACAAATTAAATAATTAATAAAATTGCATAAACAAATCAGGCTATCTTATCAAGGAAACAGTGGAAGAAGGCAAAAAGCTATTTTTCAGTTTCCTCATTGAAACCGCACCTTTGTAAGACAGCTGTTCATAAAATCCTCCAATATTTTGTACTGTTTTAACAAAGAAAAGAATAACATGAATCAGTGTTTGGAAACATAGAACTAAAACTTAACATTTATTTTAAAGTTGAAACAGAGTATTTGTTGTATTTTTTTTTTTTTTTAATGCAAACTTCAGTAATAACATCACATTGCAAGGGAAAGAAAAAAAAAATAATCAAAATCAAAAGAGATAAATACGTTCTTACCGTATAGCAAGTAGTCACCTGGTAGTGCTATTATCCGCCAAATATCTACAACATGGGGAAAAAAATCATTAATTAATCGAAAAGGTACCTTGAATAATTTTAAAAGTCTATGACCTAATAAAATTGCATAAACAACTTTAATTCACCAAATCAGATCCTTTTTTTTTTTTTTTTTTTTTTTTTCAAATTTATAAAGGTATGTTAGCTAGTCTTATAGAAAAGATTTTAAGATATTTTTGTCTTTTTGCTAATCTAAAAAATATTAATAGTTTTTGGTAGTTTACGAGAGACATTGGCTTTATCAATAGTTTAAGAAAACATTAATACTAAGGTGATAGTTTCAAGGAAATAAATCCTCTTCATTTCAAATGAAATGGGAATGAGGCATTTAGTGAAAAATGTGTTAAAATTGAGACAAAATTACCTTATCCTTTAAGAGAATTATGTCCTAACCCTTTAACCTAAATGGTTCCTCTCCATTTCATTTCGGGAATCTGTTTCCTTGTTTCAGAGGGTATTTCATTGTGTTATTCAATATCATATATTTTTCTCAAAAATAAAATAAAATATTCTATCATATATCCTTTAGTCCTTGAGATAGAAACCTTACACATTAATAGGTCCTGTAGTCGGAAGCCTGTTGTGACAAAGAAAAGAAAAGCGTCAGCGTTTGGAATTTTAGAATTAGAAATAAGTTATCACATAGGCATGGTAATATGGGGGTATGCATGAATTAATGGTTAGTGATGAGACCCGAGAGTGAGAAATCCAAGAATTAAGAAAAGAAAGAAATATAAATTTAATGGTTAACATATGTTAGGGCACATGCGTTCTTTTATATACGCACCTTCTTGGTACCAATACCTGCAGTTAAGCTCAAAATTCCATAACGATTCATTGTAGAAGTCTTTACAGGAAATACTTCGCAAGTCTAGTCGACCAAGCCAAACATCTAAATTAGATGTGAGAGATATTTGGTCTACTTGGCACAAGTCCCCCAATTCCACTGCACTAACCATGAATAGAGCATATCTATACCTTTTGGGAGAATACATTCCATCATCCTCATCATCATCAACGCAAGCAGAAATGTTTAAATGATACGGAGAATTCACTGGCTTTTCACAGTTGACGAATACCACACTCGATGTCCCTGAGTAACGATCATATGGACCCCCTGAACTAAAATTAGTTCCGTCTAAAAGATAACGAGGGATGAATGGGTGATTATCCTTTACAAGACCTGAGTCGACAACATGGATTGCATTGCTGGAGTAATCGATCAGTCGTACGTAGTATCTTCCATGGTATAAGTACAACACTGTTTGGTTGTTCTCGCATGAGAGAGTATACCTTTGATCGCCACACTTTTTTGGATCGCTGGTTAATCGAAACGGATAGCTTATGTTACGGATACTGCCGCAGGAAGAAGCAGGACAGTGACGATCAGGCTTAGCACTAGTACTGCAACTTTGATGAAGTAGGAGGACAACAACAACAATAAGGGCCGGGAGTCCCATATTTCCTTTTGCCATGGAGAGAGATCTAGAGAGAGAGAGAGAGAGCCAGAGAAAGAGAGAGAGAGGGTTTCCACATTAAACGACAGCTAAAAGCCTTTTATAAATAATGTACATTTACAAGGCGTAAGCACCTACGTCATATATTGAAAAATAGGCATTTTATAAATTAAAAAGAAAGAAGAGGGCATTTGCGGTAACAACGGGAGTGGGATGGACTTAAAATAAACCATTGTTTCACCCGAAATTTCCTTGAACACAGTGAGAGGCAATCACTGGAGAAATCCAAACTATTTAAGAGGCTGAGAAGCAATATTGCTGAGAGCAGAGATAGATATTTGCTTAGAAATGGTAATCTCATACTTGCTCTTGTTTCTGGCTTTCAACATAGTCGACGTTGGAGAAGGCCAAAATGTGTGCGCTAATGAATCACGGTGTGGAGGCCATGGCCCAGCCATCCGATTTCCTTTCCAACTTAACACCCAGCCAAATGACTGTGGGTATCCTGGGTTTACTCTCTCCTGCATTGATAGAAAACATACGCTTCTCGAGCTGCCCATTTCAGTGAAGCTTTTTGTCAAACATATTGACTACAAATCTCAGGTAATTCAACTGTATGATCCAGATAATTGCTTTCCAAGCCAGCTTCGGTGGCTCAATTTGTCTTCCTCTCCTTTCCGATTCAAAGTAGAAGACCCTCATAATTATGGCCAACAAGAACCTGATTATGGCCTTTCTAAATATGCCTTATTCAATTGTTCCTCGAGATCAGAAGGTATGGATTACCAATATGATCTGATCTCTTGTCTTAGCGACCATACCTACCAAGTTTATCCTGCGACTGACATCAGGGCGTCCCTCGTATCTTGTACAAAGATGTATAATCTTGTATCAATGCCAGATGGTATAATACGGCATCATGACAAATTTGTCCAATTGAAGTGGTCCACTCCAGCGTGCAGAGACTGTGAAATGATCAAAGGCAAGAGATGTGTGAGGAGTAATAGCAATGGATCAGAAACTCCTCAGTGCATTTCTATTTCTACACATACTCATGGTATTCTATCTATCCAATTCATTTCATCAACCTTTCTCCAATTAACTTAGTTGTTCGTTTATTTACGTTTTGAAATGTATATTAATGAGAAGCTGAATGTGTTAAATCTTTGATAGGTACATTATCAAAGTCAGCCATTGTTGGTGAGTCATCTATTTTGGATGGGTATTTGAAATTCTTCTTCTTGTGGACATGGAAGTTATTGATACATGAATGTTTATGGTGCAGGTGTCATCTTAGGGTCATTTCTACTGCCATGTGTCTTTGGTCTCTACTGTTTTTATTCTTATGATAAAGTAGAAAAAGAACATCAAGCGAAGGTTGAAAAGTTTTTGGAGGATTACATAAATTTCAGACCTACAAGATACTCATACGCCGATATTAAAAGGATTACAAATCAATTTAGTGAGAAGTTAGGCGAAGGAGCATATGGAACAGTATTCAAAGGAAAGCTTTCCAATGAAATTCATGTTGCAGTGAAGATCCTTAACTCTTTTATGGGAAATGGGGAAGAATTCATAAATGAAGTAGGAACAATGGGTACGATCCATCATGTTAACGTGGTTCGCTTGGTTGGGTTTTGCGCTGATGGATTTAGACGTGCTCTAGTTTGTGAGTTCTTACCAAATGATTCTCTAGAGAAGTTCATATCTTCAACAGCCACCAAGAACCGTATCGTTAATTGGGATAAGTTGCAAGATATTGCTATTGGCGTAGCAAAAGGAGTTGAATATCTTCACCAAGGGTGCAACCAACGAATCCTCCATTTTGATATCAAACCTGGTAATGTTTTGCTAGACCAAGACTTCAATCCAAAAATTTCTGATTTTGGTCTTGCCAAGTTGTGTTCGAAGGATCAAAGTGCAGTTTCCATGACCACAGCTAGGGGGACTATAGGTTACATTGCACCTGAAGTGTTCTCTAGAAATTTTGGGAATGTGTCTTCAAAAGCAGATGTTTATAGCTTTGGAATGTTGTTACTTGAAATAGTTGGAGGGAGGAAAAATGTTGACGTTACAGTTGAGAACACTAGCAAAGTCTACTTTCCAGAATGGATCTACAATCTCTTAGAACAAAAAGAAGACATACGAATCTATGTTGAAGATGATGGAGATTCTAAAATTGCAAAGAAACTTGCAATTGTAGGAATCTGGTGCATCCAATGGCACCCAGTGGATCGTCCTTCCATGAAAAATGTGGTTCAAATGTTGGAAGGAGAAGAAGATAAATTAACTATGCCTCCGAATCCATTTGCCTCTGCAGGCTCCATAAAAACTAATGCAAATATACCTACGAAACGTCTAAATCTTGAGTTGGAGGTCATTCCAGAATTAGAATAATTGTATGTGAACTTGGCACATGTAATAACTTTGTAAGTTGCAATAATCTTGTAGTCTTAGAACTTATTAATCTTTTAGTCAATGTATAACCAATTCGAGGATTATAAAAAAAGTATGCGCTATATTTGTTTTCTTTTTCCTATTTTGTTCTTTTAGCTGCTTTTTTTCCTGTTTCAATTGTCAGTGTCTTCGGCCACCCCATGGCCCTTGGGGAGGCCGTACCATCCCAAGGGCCAAACGAAAAAATAAAAATAATAGGTTGGTCGTTAGGGATGGCCGAACCCCCACGACGTTTCTCATTACAATTAATAAGTTGATGGCATTTCAAAGGCAGAAAGCGTGTTCCAAGACTTGACTCTTTTGTATCATTTGAAATTTTCATACCATCAGACATCCTCTGAGAAACGTCAAGAAAAAAAGGACTAGGGAACAAAGAAAAGAAGCAGCTAAGAAAAGAAGATGCATGATAACATCTAGAGAGATGCCACTTGAGGAACCATCTTCTAGTCAACTAGTCAACTAGATTTTATTAGATGCATGATGTTTTTAGAAAATAATGACATTGTACGAAAATTATATTTTTTGTTAAGGCAGAAAGATAAAGTCGTGAGGTGAGGGCCTGATTCGTGAAGGATAATGAGTAGTGCAATAATCATTTTCTTCAATTAGAGTTAGAGACATTTTTAAGGTGACATTTTAAGGCAAAACAATGTCTTTATTTAATTAGCGACGTTCAAATACTGACAATTTGTAAATGTTCTAAATAAAGTGACTAAAATTAAAATTATGAACGTTTAAACAGTGAAAAAAATGATCATTTTCACTGAAATGTCCCCTTTTAAAAGGATACATGTATGTGTATAGTGCACGTCCCCTTTTAGAAGGGGACGTTTTGTACAGTTTAAATGTCCCTAATCTTTAAAAAAAAAAAAAAAAAAAAAAAAATTCCCAAATATATATATATATATATATATATATATAAAATCAAATTAATTTCTTTTTTTAAAAAAAATAAAAAATAAAAATAAAACAAATTCAAATTAAATTTTTAAATAAAAAAAATTAGAGGGGTGACTACCCATCATTGGAAGTGGCCTTCAGGGGTGACCTGGGAGCCACCCCATAGGTGGCCAAACCACCCATGGCCACCTCTGGGGTGGCTCGCGGGCCACCCCTGAGGCTGGGGGTGGCCTTCGGGTCACCTCGAATCCGCCCGGGGGTGGCCTGCGAGCCACCCCAGAGGTGGTTGGCACCACCCTCGGCTACCTCTAGGGTGGCTTGCGGGCCACCCCGAATCTACCCTGGGGTGGCCCGAACCGGCCACCTATGGGGTGGCTTGCGGGCCACCCCCACCCTCAAGGGTGGCTGCCAGTTTTGAAACCGGAAGCCAACCAGCCTTTTTTTATAAAAAAATAAAAAAGGAAGGGATCGGAGGAGCAATGCCGCCAGAGGTGAGAGAGAGAGAGAGAGAGAGAGAGAGAGAGAGCTTAGTGAGAGAGCTGATATGTGAGAGAAAGATAGTTGAGTGAGAGAGCTGAAAGGGCGAGAGACCGAGGGAGAGGGGGTGGGTTGGAGCACGTAGATCAAGGGGGGAGGGTGTTTTTCACTGTAGCAACGCCCCCCAACTGAGTGGGAACGTTGTTACAGTAAAATGACCCCTCTTTCTAAGAGGGATCATTTTACTATTGAAATGACCCCTAATGTAATCGTTTTATTAAAATGACCTCATTACAGAACGTGTCCCTAAACCTCAGTTTTTTTTGGTGGGCGTTGGAATAAATACTCAATATAAAAGGGTTTGGGATATTAAACTCGCACCTACATAGTGATATTCCTATAACGGATAGTAGTGCAAAACTCTAGAAATGGGTTAAAAAAAAAATTAAATTAAATTAAATTAAATTTGATGTTGCCTGGTTAGTCAAGGCGTGTGCATTTTATCTAGGAGGTTAGGAATTTTTTTTTTTTTTTTTTTTTTTTTTTAACATTATCCCAACGATAAGTGTTGACCCTTCGGAGACCTTTTGCTTCAATCAACTAGTGACACTAAAAGTAGAAAAGAAAACATAATTCATTCCACTTGGATGTACGTCTAAACCAAACCACAAAGTTACTTTGAGAATTGCATGTTAGCTTTCACATTTGAATTGATTCTTAAATCTTATGGTCCCAATAAAATCTGAGATTGTGATGTAGGGTGGAACGGATACTCAATCAGCTTTATTATAAAGATTATAACTCGAGTTTCGGACATCGGATTGGAGCATGTTTGGTGGCATTGGAAAGCTAATTCAAATAACTACAAAGTCATATTTCATGAGATTTGACTAATTCCGATGTTTACTAAGTCAAAACGGGTTGCAAAGAGCTCCCTGGAACACATGTCTAGACCCGAATTCCTCTTGTCTAACACATCTATGTTTTAGCTTACGTTAATTTATTTCTTTGGTGCCCGTCCGGACGGCCATCGTAGATTTGTTAAAACCGACTTTATTTCGTATTATTAATAGGTTTAGGATTTAGGGGTCTATAAATACATGTTTTATAGACCCTAGAACAGAGCGTTTATTTATGAATCAGTTTTTATCAATAAGATTACTCAGAGTTGAGTTTCTTCATTATTTTCCTTCAAACTCTAAAGAGTATCTAGCGTTTAGAGAATATTTTTTAGATTCTTTGATCGTATCAAGATCTAGAAATATCTATCCGTTCTTTATTAATGTTCTTCTTTACAACCACTAAGTCACGCTGCATCAGTTGGTATTAGAGAGCCTCGTCTGCAAGCTCGTCTGCAACCGTTCCGACAGGTCTAAACCCGAGAGCCTCGTTTGAAGTCCTTGTCCAGAGACTGTATAGACGCCTATGTTATTTCCCAATTTTTGTCTTTAATTTAAGTGACCGTCCAAACCGCGTTATGTTCTGTCCGGACAGGTATCGTAGAATTATAGTTCGACTTAATTTCATACGTTTATAAAGTTTAGGGTTTGGGGCCTATAAATGCATACTTTATAGACCCTAGAACGTAACTTTTGATTATATGTGAGTTTTTCTCAATAAAAAGTCTAAGAAATGAGTTTTTTTTTTCCTATTTTCCTTCAAATCCTAGAAAGTATCTAGCGTTTAGAGAACATATAAATTTTTCCATTTTGGCTAACATTATTTGGGGTGGTCTTCCACAACTTTTTCTTCAATCAACTGAGACTTGTCACACCATTCATTACAATTAATAATTTGCTGGCATTTCAAAGATAGAAGCGCGTTTTAAGATTGGACATTTTTGTATCATGTGGAATTTTCATACCAGATCAGAGAAAAATGAGAACTACTGGACAAATAAAAGAAACGTCTAATTAAGAAAACCTGTATAAGTGTCCTAACCTTTGAGGATAGAAATTTTTTCATTTTGGGTAACATTATTGGGGGTGGTCCTCCACAACTTTTTCTTCAATCAACTGAGACTTGTCACACCATTCATTACAACTAATAATTTACTGGCATTTCAAAGATAGAAAGCGTGTTTTAAGATTGGACATTTTTGTATCATGTGGAATTTTCATACCAGATCAGAGAAAAACGAGAACTACTGGACAAATAAAAGAAACGTCTAATTAAGAAAATCTGTATGAGTTTCCTAACCTTTGAGGATAGAAATTTCTCCATTTTGGCTAACATTATTGAGGGTGGTCCTCCATAACTTTTTATTCAATCAACTGAGACTTGTCACACCATACATTACAACTAATAATTTGCTGGCATTTCAAAGATAGAAAGCGTGTTTTAAGATTTGACATTTTTGTATCATGTGGAATTTTCATACCAGACCAGAGAAAAGGGAGAATTACTGGACAAATAAAAGAAACAGCTAATTAAGAAAATCTGTATGAGTTTCCTAACTTCTGAGGATAGAAATTTTTCCATTTTGGCTAACATTATTGGGGGTGGTCTTCAACAACTTTTTCTTCAATCAACTGAGACTTGTCACACCATTCATTACAACTAATAATTTGCTGGCATTTCAAAGATAGAAAGCATGTTTTAAGATTGGACATTTTTGTGTCATATGGAATTTTCATACCAGATTAAAGAAAAATGAGAAATACTGGACAAATAAAAGAAACAGCTAATTAAGAAAGTTTGTATGAGTTTCCTAACCACTGAGGATAGAAAATTTTCCATTTTAGCTAACATTATTGGGGGTGGTCTTCCACAACTTTTTCTTCAATCAACTGAGACTTGTCACCCCATTCATTACAACTAATAATTTACTAGCATTTCAAAGATAGAAAGCGTGTTTTAAGATTGGACATTTTTGTATCATGTAGAATTTTCATACCGGATTAGAGAAAAAGGAGAACTACTGGACAAATAAAAGAAACAGCTAATTAAGAAAATGGTTAAATACTAAATACCCCCCCGGGGTTTTGTTGCTTTATTTTTTCTCCCCTAGGGTTTGATTTTTATCACAGGAGGTACCTGTGGTTTTGATAATAAACCAAATTAATTCTCTGTCAGTTGACTTAATGGAAATCCACGTGGACCAATCAAATGTTAACACGTGGCATTTACTTAATTTTTTTTTTTAAAAAAAAAAGAAAAAAATTCGGCCACCCCCATCTGGTTGGATGGGGGTGGCCGAAACCACCCCCAGTGGGTACTGGGGGTGGCAAGCCACCCCCATGGAGCCTATGGAGTGGCCGAAACCACGCCCAATGGTGGTTGGGGGTGGTTTTGGCCACCCCCTTGGTGCCCATGGGGGTGGCTCAGTACCCACTGGGTGTGGCTCGGCCACCCCCATGGAGCCTAGGGGGTGGCCGAAACCACCCCCAACCAACATTGGGGGTGGTTTCGGCCACCCCCTAGGCTCCACCCCCAGTACCCACTGGGGGTGGCTGATGGCCAACGACCACCCCCAATTTTTTTTTTTCTTTTTAAAAAAATACATTTTTTTTTTTTTAATTTAAATAAAATTTAAGTAAATGCCGCGTGTCAACATTTGATTTGTACACGTGGATTTCCGTTAAGTCAACTAATGGTCAACTGACAAAATGACTAATTTGGTCTATTATCAAAACCACATAGACCTATTGTAATAAAAATCAAACCCTAGGAGAAAAGAATAAAGCAATAAAACCCCAGGAGGTATTTAGTATTTAACCCTTAAGAAAATCTGTACGAGTTTCCTAACCTCTGAGGATAGAAAATTTTCCATTTTGGCTAACATTATTGGGGGTGGTCTTCCACAACTTTTTCTTCAATCAACTGAGACTTGTTACACCATTCATTACAACTAATAATTTGCTGGCATTTCATAGAAAGCGTGTTTTAAGATTGGACATTTTTGTATCATGTGGAATTTTCATACCAGATTAGAGAAAAAGGAGAACTACTGGACAAATAAAAGAAACAGCCGCTTAAGAAAATCAGTATGAGTTTCCTAACCTCTGAGGATAGAAATTTTTCAATTTTGGCTAACATTATTGGGGGTGGTCCTCCACAACTTTT
The DNA here is from genome assembly GCF_965113065.1 of Corylus avellana. NCBI lineage: Eukaryota > Viridiplantae > Streptophyta > Magnoliopsida > Fagales > Betulaceae > Corylus > Corylus avellana. The sequence continues at coordinate 2,736,884 of NC_142491.1, forward strand.
TCTTCAATCAACTGAGACTTGTCATACCATTCATTACAACTAATAATTTGCTGGCATTTCAAAGATAGAAAGCGTGTTTTAAGATTGAACATTTTTGTATCATGTGGAATTTTCATACCGAAAGAAAAAGGAGAACTACTGGACAAATTTAAAAAAAAAAAAAAAAAAACAGCTAATTAAGAAAAAAGGGTGCATGATAACATCCAGAGAAATGTCACTTTAGGAGCCATCTTCTAGTCAACTAGATTTTTTGAGATGCATGATGCTTTTCAAAAATAACTACTACAACCTCTATCTTCTAGTCAACTAGTCAACTAGAGACAAAAACAAAAACAACTCTGTAGAATGTTTGAAACTGAGAAATTAAAGTCTTTATAAATTATATGTTTCTAGCTTTATGTTTTTCCTTTTAGTGTTGTATTCTTAGTCACATATTTCTTTACATGTTCGGTGAAAAAAAATAACAGTTAATTTGTTTTCATTCTTTTATAAATATAAATTTACTATTGAATTTGTAAGATTTACATGTGGGTAATGAAATATATATATATTTTAAAAACACAATTATTTTACAAAAATAGTGAAGTTTTCTTATATTTATCCGCTTTTTTTTTTTTTTTTTTTTTTTTTTTCTTATGTTTTAAATGCCTTTGATTTTGGAAATGCACTACTGTCGTATTTCTTATATTTATCCAGTTTGTTTATTAATTATTTGTTTTTAGACAATTGAGTTGTATAAAATGTACTCAAATTAATTAAACAAAATGAACGGTAATGAATTTACTTGATAGTAGAAAAACAAAAATTATAAAACCAATTAATCAATACAAATTATACAATAGAATGTTAACTATTAAAAGAATATCATAAAAGAATATCAATACAAATTTTCTGCTCCCAAAAAATATCGTCTACCTCACAAATAAAGTACTTGTAACACCTCAATCTCATATAATCTACATATGTTTGCTATTAATTTGATTCCTATTTCCTTCGGCCCAAAGGCAACCCAAATACCAAATCTAGTAAGCTAGTGTGTTCTCAGGTTCAGGTTGAATTTCAACATCCACAATCGCCAACTTGACGCCAGGCCCAAGCCCAATCTCAATTGCGGGCTATTAAGAAAATGATATATGGTAAATTGGCGAGCAGTACGGTATGTATTTATTTATTTATTTTCAGTTTTAAGGTCATCAACTATTGTTACTATTCACAGTCATTTTATATTGATTCACGTTGTGTATTTAAAATCGCTTTTTTTTTTTTTGGTGATTAGCATGATAAGTCATTTAAAACACGTCTCGTCTATCGGTAGTGTGATAACGAGTAGTGCAATAACCATTTTCTTCAATTGGTGTTGGAATAAATTCTCAATATAAAACGGGTTTGGGATATTAAACTTAGACCTCCAGAGTTGCTATTCCTGTAAGGGATAGTGCACGCAAAACTCTAGCTAAGAGCATCTTTACCCATACAATCATTAAACCATATGAGGTAAAACTATAGGGGTTGAGATTTGGTGCAATATTTTTTATTTGGACCGTCCATTTAAATGGACAAAAAAATAAAATAAAATGTGACTTGCAGTGTAACGTGTAACTATCAGGGTGGCCGAACCACCCCTTTAACCAGAAGGGTGGTTTGGCCACCTCAAAATTGGCCAATGGGGATGACCGAGTCCCCCTCATGGCTAAGGGGTTAATTTGGCCACCCTCTAACCACACCTTTTTCTTCTTTTTATTTACTGTCACAATCTGAGAGTTCATCTTAAATGAAGGGCCCAAATATATAATAGGTATTGCATCTAACCTCAATCCAAACTGTTGCCTATCAAAGAGATCGTCAGCTCTAGTGTCTACCAATATGCTTGCAAAAAATGCGAACCGCCAAACAAACCGCCATTGGAGGAAAACAAAAATGGATATCACCTCTGTTTCTTTTATTTATTTATTTTATTTTTACGGATATGGGTCTAGGATAATTATGGGCCTTACCATAAACATGCCCAAGAACAAGAAAGCCCCAATATATATATATATATATATATATATATATATATATATATATAAAGAATTGAATGTTAATGAACATCTCTGAAAAGATAAGAAAGGTTAATTTTACAGAATGTCCTCTATCAGATTTTTAATTTGTTGACTTAGGATCCCTACAATTTTTAGAGTAATTATACTATATAAAATTCCTTAAATTTTAACAACTACGTTTTGAAAATAAATACGCCATATTAGTATTTATTACATGTTAAATTACCACTTTTAATAGGTGATTAAATTTATCAAACTTCACTTAATCATTATTTTAACACTCTTTCTCACTTATGTGCTCAAATTTCCATTTAATATGTGATATCCAACACAAGGAATATTTCATTGAAATGGGAATAAATGACGGAATCAAGGCTCGAACTAAATACTTTTCCTTTCATACTATGGTAAATCACTACTTGTCATAAAAGTTTAAGCTTTATGGATAAGTGGTGATTTAACATTACTTTTCTCAACTTAATATTTATTATTCATTTTTTAAAAAAAAAAAAAAAAAAAGAGAGTAATACTACTTTTCACACCCATTTATCATACTTACTTTTCTTCCAAAAAAAATAAAAATAAAAAATTATCATATTGATCATATGCAGAGGACACATGTTTTTATAGACTAGATTGGAAGAACTTCCTACTTCCTCCTTTTAAATTTTTTACAAATGCTGTGACAATATCATACCCAATCGGCACGTGTTTCCTTTAATAAAATATATATATATATATATATATATATATATATATATATATATATATATATATTAATTATAAAAACAAAATTAAGAAACAAAAAGCAAAAAAAAAAAAGTGTGGTGGCCGTTCAAGACCCCCCCCCCCCCCCTCTATTTTTTTTAAACACGAAAATTTGGTTTTTTATATTTTGGAAATTAGTTTTTGTTTTTTTGGGTTGTTTATTGATGTTTTTATTTTAAGAATAGAATACAAAAGATTAACCAAAAAAAAAAAAAAAAATTGTGTTTTATATTTTGGATAGTTTTTTACGCTTTTTAAGGAGTATGTAAATTTTTTTATTGATGTTTTTATTTTAAGAATATAATACAAAAGACAGTGAACAAAGAGTTTAAAACAATCAACCAGTTTGTGAGGCATCATGTATTAGTAGAACTATATTTATCTTTAGAGTTATCATATATGAATAACTTATTTTGTGTAAGCATAGGTGTTTTGGATCACCACTATTTAACTCATACCTGTTCTAAAAAAGTCTTGGCATTTTGAATTGTTGTTGACACAAAAAGAGTCAAGACAAACCTTAAAATTATTTCAATATTGTACCTTGGACATATAATAGTTCCCAATCAAAATATATATGTCGAAGGTCCAAAATAAATATATTAAAAAATAACTTCAAATATAAAATACAATATATATATATATATATATATATATATATATATATATATATATATATATATATATATATATATATATATATAGTGAAATAATTGAGAATCATATGCTTTCTAAATAGCATTTGAGAAACACATGCTTTTTGAATAAAATTTCTTTCAAATTTCTCTTTACAATTAAAAAAACACGTGTGTTTTTCATATGCAAATGACACGTACATGTCGTTTTTATAGACTAAGTTGGAAGAACTTCCTCAAACCCAATTTAAAAGAAAACTCTGTCCAAAAAACAATTATCTTTCTCCGAACTCCCAGCTCTATTTCAAATCCATTATGGTTATGAACCAATTAATTTGATAGAAAACCTATACTTAATAATAAATTTTGAAGAGAATTCATGTTGAATCGTTCATTTATTATAGACCAGCTCAAGCATGTACTACATCATGAGAATTAAATCACTTGTTTATCATATTTAATGTGTTTATAACTAGAGTATTAATGTTTTTGGCCTTGCGCTTCTAAAATTGTTACGGAAAATAAGATAATAATTCCGACATGTTGCATCTTGTAAACTTAATTAGTCGTGCTTTTAGAGTTGATGCATGCATCCATGGCATTGTAATTTGTACACGAGTTATGGATGATTTAGATGCGTAATTGTAATTAAAATGATGCTTTATAGTTTTCGGGTCATTCTTGGTGGTTGATTCCTTATGAGCATTTTTCTTTGAAATATGCAACTTCAAGGAGAATCAAGTTTTTTTTTTTTTTTTTTTTTTTGACATGTCCACACAAGAGGGGGTAGGGGGGATTCAAACTAGTGACCTTCGCTTCATAAGGCATGGTTTCTAGCCGATTGAGCTATCTCTTGGGGACGAGAATCAAGTTTTCAAAACATGTCAATGCATCTTTGAAAAAATGCCACATATATAATTGGGAAATTAAGTATACCACCTTGTGAATTGTTTTTGTTAGAACAATTTCCTTATGCCAAATACATGACTAAGTTGCAAAAATGTAAACGATGACTTTGATGTTGAAGTCAATAATGTTTGGGAAAGGAAATATTAATGCTCTGACCAAGAGTTTTGAACTAGGGACTAGAAGTTCATTTTACCTTTGTTTCATTCCAATGTATTTGTCTTCGTATCACATTTCAAATTTTGCGTGGGAGTACCCCATGATAGCCTATGTACGTTTAAGCACCCATTATCCCTTAAATTAGGAGTATATTCCATGCATGCCGTGGATGAGCACGATTATTATCCTTGGAGCACACTTTACTAGCATAGGAGTGGAACTCCTACTACAAGATTCAAATCCAAAATGCATGAAATCTTCATCGCTCATCGTTTTGATAATCTCCATATTAGATTCTAATCCCATTGCGAATTATTACCTTAAAATTGTTGAGGAAAATTGAGTGAAAAACTAAAAAAAAATCAATGCGACTTTGAGGGGCGTGTGAATACTATCTTTAAGGTGAGAATTGTCCCCAATCAAAAGAGGTTGTTGCTAACTTAAATCTCAATGGCATGCAGAGCCAACTATTCGGGGCTCAACAATTTTTTTGAATGAATGAAAAATAAATAAATAAAAATTAATTAACAAATATTAAAAAATATAGCTAACAAAATAAATAAACAATTCAACAAATTTTAATTATTATTTAAAACATATAAAAAATAGGATGGTAAATTTTTTTTTTTTTTAAAAAAAAAGACTTCCTTAAGCAAGGATTTAAATTTGTTAAACCTATTTGTCACAAGCTTGTTTAAAATTTAAGTGGCGCTTAAATTTAAAGTCTCATCTCTCCTTGCTCTTCCCATCTTTTATCTAAGGGTGCAAAAATAATGCGTACACATGTCACCAAGTGATTGGGTGATAGCATATTGTAAATAAGTGAAAAAAATGAGTGGGGCCCACCAGAGATATTTTGTCCCAAACAATTACAATTATATATTTCATATATACAATTAAAATAGGTAACAGAAAATATATATTCACAAGTAATTAATTTTAAAAAAATTAATCAACATGTATAAGTGTAATTACTAATAGAAATCTTTTAAGAAATACTAGGAAAGAATTTTTTGCTAAACGGCAAATTCTGGTTCTCTTTCTCTGATTTATTTTATTTTATTTTTTATTTGTCAAATAGCAGTCTGATTTGTCAAATTGCAGTATAGGTTGTATTGTACAGCATGACTCTGTTTGGCAAAGGCCAAATACTATTCCTAAAAAATTCAACTTCAAATATTCTTATTTTTTATATCACATTAATCATTTATTATGACTATTTAAATAAAAAAATCACTACAAACCTTTTTTTTTTTTTTCACTTTTTTGTACAAAATATTATTACTTTTTATCACGTCAATCAATTTTTGCTAAAAAAAATTAAAAGCGCTTTTAAGTGTTCAAAAAGCTTAAAAATGACCAAAACGTATTTTTGTCAAAAGCTTAAAAATGAAGTTTTTACCTATGAGCTGTTTTTGACTTAAAAATTCTATTTCTCAAAGATAATCCTAAACAAACTCTTAATAACACAATTTTCCAAATTACAAAGTGGTAGAGTTTTTTGTTGTACGCAAAGTGGCAGAGATTAACTGTAAGAGCATTCACATTAGCTTACAAAATCCATAAAAACCTCTTACATCGGATTATGTTAAAAAAAAAAAGTAAAATACATTTTTAAGTCATTTGTGAATTGTGAACGGTGTACCGCTACACGTGGCTTACGGATGCTTTTATTTTTTAATACAATTTAATGTTCTCTTTCTTACCAGACCGTTTCCTTTGCCCATCAGTCGCTACCAAATACAACATCAGTGCTGATTTTTGTCTGACTTTTTAGTTTTGATTTCGTACGTTTGATTTTCGTCTCTGCTCGTTCGTCTGATTTTCGTCTTGTTCGTTTGATTTTCATCCAGTGGGTGTTCGCGATTTCGTCTGATTTTCATCTCTTCCCGTCACTACCGAACAGATCTTGCGCATACATGCGATGAAAGGAGTGCACAAAATTGGAGAACCATGAATAATGAATTTTGTCCTATTGTGAAAATACATAAATAGCATACTAAAATAAATAATTCAAAAGATTTTATATGCTTCGGTCTATGATTTTATGTGGTTCTACCTCCACACGATAAATCCTTAAGTGCTACATTTGCCCTTATTCAATGGATGAGTTTACAATACAAAATGCTCTATTTAATAGAGCTTACATAATAAATATAATCTTAATCAAATTCCTTAATTGAAGGTGATTCAATTAAAGTTAAGTTAATCTAATTTTCATAAAAAATAATATAATCCTCATCAAATCTCTAGCTTTATGGTCATTCAAATATACTATAACAATCCCAACATAGCTTTGCTTTAATCTTTTATTCTACTGGAGGGGGTATGGGACATGAAACAGGCTGTGACTATGAGAGATGTTCAATTCAAACAACACATTCAACGAATCCAAATTTTTGTCTCTTTGTTCTAAACTGGAGTTAATTTTAAAGATTAGTGACCTGTACTTGCTCAAAAGAAAAATTATTGTCTTAGAAAAATTATGTTGAAAAAATAAAGAAAGAAATACGATTTTTAAAAAAGAAATAAAGATAGAATCAATAAAGAATAAATAAATAAAATATTTAAATGATATAGAAAAAAAAAAAAAAAAAAAATTGGGTCGTCTCTGCTTGCGGGTATAGGCTTGTTAAACCGAACAACTTAAATCTGGGTATCGTATATGATTGCCTAATCTTTGTTATTTTGCATTTCTTCTTATTTTTAGCATCTCACAGATCTTGAGTAATAAGATAAATTTCTTAACAGTTTTAGTCTTCTAACACACACAGATCTGTTAGTAGAGGCGTAGAGGTCTTTATTACTTCTTCCATATATTTGTGTAAGTAGGAAATATAAAATAGGCAACATCTCACTTATCTCATTGATGATAGATAAGTCTTTTTTTGCGATTTTATATCCATCAGCCTCTTTAAGTCATTTGTTTCAACTTGCAGAGTAAGCATCTGGTGGTGTTTACAGTTGAAGGAATATCAACTTCTTGTGGTATACTTGATTTTGCAAGGTTCCAAGGGAATGTGGACATTTCAGGTCCCTTGAGTTTAATGAGCCCCCTCTTCTTTTTGAGAAATCACTTCATGCTATTAATTGTATTTTTGAGAATATTTTTGTTGTCCCATGACTGAAATTGTCTGAGAGAAATATTCATATATTTTTGCTATATATATTTTTGTTATCTCAAAAGCTTAAACTTAATTATAAGAAGAGATAAATTTAATCACTTAATCATTACTTTAACACTTCCCCTTGAGGGATGATTTGACAGAGTCAATGTTCGATCTCATGGCCTTTGGCTCTGATACTATGTTAAATTACCAGTTATTCCAAAAGCTTAAGTTTAATTATAAGAAGAGATAAATTTAATCACTTAATCATTATTTTAAAAATGTTTAACAACATGTAGCATTATATTAAAACATATGAATTTAGTTTTCTGATTTCATTTCTTACAACTCATTACATTTAAATGCTAGAATGCTACATAATGATTATGGAAGCTTGCCCTTCATGTGGAGTCGAGTAAGACTAGATATTTTGGTTGAAACTGATTTCATAATTACATTCTGTCACCATTCTTTGAATTTTTCTCAATTTCTTTAGTTGGGGCTCATTGTATTCTTCTTAAGTTGATATTTCGTAATTACATTCTAACCCCATTCTTGGAAATATGTCTTCCATTTGTGAAAGTTCAAAATTATTATTTGCACCTGTCTACGTGCTTTAGGGATTTTGAGGTGGAAACTATCGGTTTGAAGGAGATATCAAGATTATAATTGTCATTATACCCAATTTTTAGTAAACAACGTTAATTTATGTCTTTTACACAGTAAATCACATAAAAATTTAATGTGGTTTACATAATAAACGACAATTTTTAATGACTTTTACAATGGAAACAAGTGACATTAACCCATTTGCGTCGTTTCAGTATGAAACGACATAAATAAGCGTCATTTAAGGCTAAAAGGACAAAAAAATTTCTCAGCCCTCGATGTGACTGCCCAACTGAAACAATATCTCTAAAACGACATCAAGTTGTTGGTGACGTTCTTTCATAATTAGCCTTAGTTATAAAATGACATTAAATGGCTTTATTTTTTTTTATTTTTTTGTGTAGTGTGCATAAGATAGGATAATATGCAATCAGAAGTATACATGTAAACAGTAATACAAATGCTCAATGTTCATTAATAAATCATGGAATAACTAATAGTATTCAATTACAGCAAAAAATTCATACAACCAATTGTAGTTTAGGACACTAGTCTCAATAATGACATTATGATCTACTATCCAATCACGCACTTTCCTTGAATCAATGCACACCTCACACACATCAAACCCAAAGCTTTCTAGGGTAACCTTAAATATTTAACCATTGTTTTAACATTCTATGCCTCCAAACCTTTTAAATAAACAACTTTTTAAATTGTTTGTTGGCTTCCATATTCAAAAATAAAAGTTCATGAATGTCAACAATATTATCTCCAAATGACAAGAATTGGTCCAATCCAATATGCAATATTCACAAAGCAGAGGATTATTAGTCAAGAATGAAGAATAGAAACATATCTTCTCAAACTTAAAATCCAATTTTCTTGGTCAATTATGAGAAAATACAATCAAACATGAAAAAAGTTATGAAATAAGAGAGATCTCTTAAATCAAACAAACATTTATTTGTTACACAAAAATACTAAGCATCTTTACACTATCAACTATATATGAGAAAACTAATTTCCTCCTTCATCAGGGATATAATAAATGAAAAGACTCGAATATAAATTAATTTGCATTTAAAGTTGAGATGATTGACTTGAGTCATTTGATTCGTTTGAATTCTTACCACCATCTTTTACGGTACTCTCTAATGATGATAGGAAAGGCTTGGAAGGCATTTGTAGGCATTCAACTTCTCCTTCAAGTATTTGTACGACTTTGTTCATTGAAGGGCGATCACTAGGCTTCATCTGAATACACCATAATGCAACAATGATCATTTTCTTGCTTATTTTCTTTTCTTCCTCTGTGGCATCTTCAATTTCTACGTCATTTCCGTTGTGCACTTGGTCATAGACCCAAGTAGGGAAGTATATTTGGCTTGACTGTTCTGCAAATGCATTTAAGTTCTTTCTTCTAATGGCCATTTTCATCAACAACATTCCAAAATTACAAACATCAGCTTTGTATGAAACGCCTCCAATGTTTTTGTAGAACAACTCAGGAGCCATGTATCCCAATGTCCCTCTTGCAGTAGTCAGAGAAACAATGCTGTCATTTGCTGGATACAATTTTGCTAGTCCAAAGTCAGAAACCTTGGGAGTAAAATTATCATCAAGAAGAATGTTGTGAGGCTTGATATCAAAGTGTAAAATCTGCATGTCACATCCTTGATGTAAATATTCAATCCCACGAGCCACTCCTAGAGCTATATCATACATTTGATTATAGCTTAGGAGCGTGCATACTTTTGGAGAAAATATGTATTTATTCAAGGAACCATTAGGCATGAACTCATATACAAGAGCCCGTTTTGATCCTTCAACGCAAAAACCAATGAGTTGCACTACATTAATATGGTGAATCCTTCCAATGGTTGCAACTTCACTTATAAAATCTTGTCCATTAGCTTTGGACTTGCCTAACATCTTTATGGCCACAAGACGGCCACTTCGAAGCGTTCCTTTAAATACAGTGTCATAACCTCCTTCACCCAATTTGTCCTTGAAACCTTCGGTAATCTTCTTAATTTCGGAATAAGAGTACCTTATTGGCATGAGGTTATTGTGACTCGGTAGAAATTCTTCAACAACATCATACATTGATAAATGCCTCCTCTGCCATTTATATATCAAGAATGCAATCACAAATGGAGTCCCCAATATCATTTTCGGTGCTTGGAATAGTCCTGTGGATGAACATCACCAAAATAAGTTGTAAGCCGGCACATGTTATAACTCATTTAATTTTCCTTTTAGATCATTGTTAAGTACAATACTTGTTATCTTTTTAAGGTAATAATTAATATTTTCATTTTGGCTGCAAGTTTAATTCATGCTTTATAGTGTGAAGAATAATATGCTAAATGGGGAAAATATTAAAGAAGATCAAAGGAGAGAAGGTTCTTACCGTAATCTATGGTCAAGTATGTCAGTAATTTGATTGGAATATCTGCAAGAAATATGAAAAAAAAAATTAATTAATTAATAAAATTGCATAAACAAATTTAACCATTTCTATGTCATTGTCTCATTTGAGATTGAAACCCCACCTAGGTAATATAGCGGATCATAATCTCGTCCATTTGATACTGTTTTGACAAAGAAAAGAAAAACATGCATCAGTGTTTAGAAACATAAAATTAAAACTTAGCATTTCTTTTATCGTAATTTTTTAATGTAAACTTTAGTAATAACATCACATTGCAAGAAAATCAAAAATCAAAAGAGAAGGTTCTTACAGTAGTAAATTGGTAGTCTTGCTATGTCCGCAATCCCTACAACATGAAGAAAAAGAAAACATTAATTAATCGAAAAGGTGACTCGAATAACTTTAAAAGTCTATGACCTAGTAAAATGGCATAAACAACTTTCCACTAGGGGCCATGCTTAACAATAAAGATAAATAACTCTATAAACTTCTAGATTTCAAACTATAATTTTATTATCAATGTTCACTCCTTCCTCATCCTCCTAAAATTATTAATACTACTAAAAATGGTCAATATTATCTCAATAATAAAAATACCCTTCATAAAAACAATTAAGAGAAAAAAAGAGGTTTCCGGCCATAGGGTAGTTCGGCCACAGGCTCATACAATTTGTCTCTTCGTTTGTATCTAAACGAGGTGGGCAAGGAGAAAGCAATCATGGGCATGGTTAGGGGCTGCATCATGACCCTTACATGCGGCAGGAAGCTTACTAGAAATGCAAAAACCAACACTAAACCTATCGAACACGTTCCTATTTACGGGGTTTATTTGAGATTACGATTTTAAAAAGTGAGATTAAAAATAATGATTTTAAAATGTGTTATTTGAAAACATAATTTTAAAAACGCAATTAAAGCGAATGGCAAAATCGTAGTTTGGCTTTTAAGAAATCGTAGTTTAGACTTTAAAATTGTGTTTTCAAAAAAATACCTCGTTTACCTGCAATTTGAAAACACAATTTTTTTGCATAAATCAATTTTTTCAAATCGCAATTTTTTAAACACGCAATATCATACAATATATTTTCTACAATTTGGTTTATAATCGTTATAATCGCAATTATTGTCCATGAAAATGCCAAACGCACCCTACACCAAGCTCGCCTACGCCTTGGGCCTCCCACCAGTCAAGATAGAATTTTAAAGTTGACAGTATTTTTAGAAGTATTTAATAGGAGAGAGAAAATAAAAATAGATTTTGAGAAATTCAATCTTGACAATTGATTAAACTACAGCATACATGCTGTTATTTTAATAACAGCATGTAAGCCAAATCCAAAGTTAAAACACACTCTCTCATTCTCCTAGATCCACTTGATCTCAAAAAATTAGGCAAAAGTGACCAATGGTGATGACCCACTGTCACAGCCAACTTCCCAAGACATGCATGCTTTCCAATAATTGGATCTTAAACTACTTGGTAGTATTATAATATTGACTAATTTATTTTGTGTGTGCAGGATTAAGGGAATAGGGTTACAGCTAGTGCACCGTGATGGGAGATAAAGCCAGGGGCGGAGGGAGGGGGGGTTGAGAGGGGTCAAATGCCCCCCTCAACCTCTAAAATTTGTTCTTACCGCAATAAAAAATCCATTGGCTCCCTGTTTGCCCACCCTCAGCCACAGACAAGAGGCAACACTCGCAAGTAACACCAAGACGTCTGGTGTGTTTTTACTTCTGCCATAGTTACAACTTTTCAAGCTTTTAGGGTTAGGTTAGATGAAAAGAGTGAAGAAGATGGTTAAAAGATGACATTTACTAAACGCACCGTTTAAATTACTTTTCTAGTTTTCTTTGTTTGACTGTGTGGACCACGCTGGCATGCAGTTAAGGCTAAGTCCCTTCTTGCTTTTAACGTGTTGGTGGGCTTAGAAAATAAAAAACAATGTGTAGTACTGGGCCAACTCTAAAAACAAAAGTCTATATAGTTAAAAATAAAAAATAGAAAACGTTAGTCCAAACAACTTTCTTTTCTTTTTTTTTTCCTCGAAATCAATCCAAACCACTCCCTGTGTAGCAGCACAACACATCATAAAAAAAAAAAAAAAAAAAAAAAAAGCCCTAAAGTTCTATAGGTTTCCATAGATAAAAGCATTTACAATGAGCTTTTTATATTTAGATTTTCTTTTAAAATCTAACAAAACTTATGAAAACACTAATTTAACAATCTCACTTCTCTACTTTATATTTAACTCTTGTCATAGATGCTCTCAAAATTCCAAAAATTCAAGTTAAATAATTTTTAAGCTTATTTTTTACCCTTCTCTCTCTTGATTGGTTTACAACTAATAAAATAATAATATTTAACTAAAGTAGAAAAAGATACAGAGAGTTTGATGTTCGACTCATTTTAAAAGTGACTCATCTAAGATGTTAAATTAAAAACAAGAGACAAAAAGGCATTTACAGTAAAAAGTAAAATCACTAATTGCAATTTAGAATTCTACAAAATTTTAAAGTCTTTCTTTTAGTCTGTCAATTTTTTTTTTTTTTTTTTTTTAAGCCCTCAACTGTTCGGATCAATTGCTTTTTGACAATTTCCTTTTCCTAAAATATTTTAGTTATATAATCAAACGTTAATATTGATTAAGTTTTTATATTTATATTGCTCAATTGGATTAATTATTTATGAATATATATAGTTTTTGTTACAGATTTTAATTGTATAAAATATGTAATTGTAGTTACCTAAGAATATGAAGAATAACAATAATTTTATTGACCTCCAATCAAATTCTAAATGAGCTCGTATCGAAATAGATTTGGCAAATCTATTAGTAGATGCTTTCTTTTAAAATAAATTCTGATTAATAAAGACTAAATTCTAAGAGCTTGACAACATAAATTGTATTATATATATATATATATATATATATAAATTTTGTTGAATTCTTTATTTATTTCATTAGTTATACTTTTTCAAATTCTTTATTTATTTCATTAGTTATACTTTTTCAAATATTTTTAATTAACTTTTTTTTTTCTTTTTTTTTTTTAATTTCATTCATAAAATAAAAAAAATAAAAATTTGACCCCCGTCAACCAAAATCTTGCCGCCGCCACTGGATATAGCGGTTATGTAATTTTACTAAGAGTATATTAATATACATATTTTGACATCACACTAGCCCAAAAGCCTAAACTAATGGGCTGCGTTCACTTTTATATGTAAGAGAATCGCGGCATTGAGTATTCGTATATAGCAAGCATAACGACAATCTAGCTTCTGTCAAACTCTTCACTTACACAAATGCGGTTTAATTTTTATTTTTAAAATTTATAAAAGTATTTTTGACTTATTAAAATAATTTTAATGTCATTTTTTTTTCCTTTTTGCAGGCTTGAAGAACATTGAAAATTTTTAATTGTTTAAGTGGAACATTGACCAAATTAATAATTTGGCAGAACATTGACAATAAGATATTCTACCATAAAAATAAAATATTCTACCATATATCCTTTACTCCTTGAGATAGAAATCTTACATGCTAATATCCGACATAGTCCACTGTTGTGACAAAGAAAAGAATAACGTTGATCAGCGTTAATTTGGAATGCTATGGGTCATGGGGTATGCATTAATGGTTAGCGATGAGAGTACCTATAGTAGAGTATTTTTGACATATTTTATTTGAATTTTATTAGTTAATTAGGTTATTTGCATTTAAATTAGTATTTAAGAGTTATTGTTATGGGTTTGGCCTAAAGTCTGTTAAATTAGGATTTTTGTTATTTAATAATGAGCAGTCAATTTAGGGTTAAAGTTTATTTTACCGTGTCTATTTAAATACTCTTGGTACTCCTATGGAGATTACATTATGATTAAAGAAAAAATATGTTTTCTTGGAAACATAATTGTTCTTTTCTTCTTGGTAGTGAGATTCTACCAAAATTCCATTGTTGATCGGTGAGCCTTTGATCAACGTGGTTTATTTATCCTTTTATGTTATTCTTTATCTATTTTCAGTTGTTCTCCTTTCATCCTGCATCATCTCCTTTGTGACTTGAACTCACGATATGGTGTTTGACTCTAATATGAGATGATACAAATCTTGAATAAAATTTACTCTAAAAAACCGACTTATAGAAAGAGAGTGTCATAAAACTTATATACACTCAATTAAAATTAAAATTAAACTTATATACATACGATCGTATAATCAAACACAAAGATCGTAACAACTCACGTAACCAAAAGTTTCAAATATCTCGCCGACTCGCCCAAACAAATAAGATCACATAAAAGGTTTCTCTTTTGGCCTTGCATTCACCGTAGTCTCCATTCTCCTCCGTGATGGGAGGATTGCTGTTTGGAAAAGATATGGACCACCATAATGATTTGTAATCCGGACCAACAAACAAGTTGCTCCTAAGAACAAAGAAAAAAAAAAATTGCTCCTAAGAACACGAAAAAGGAAAAAAAGCAATAGGAGGGTGGACCAATGAAATACCCGGAAAAGTATTACAAGAAAGGATTAGGATCCCCTCTCATTATTGGGAGAATTGGAAAATCTCCAACTTTTAATCCTGGCCATTCATTTTTATCCAAAAGCTCATACGATGTTACATGTTTCACTTAAATTAAATAATAAAATATTAATTAATTTTTAAAAATTCAAAATCAGAAAAAGTTGGTGGGTCTCTGTGGGGGCTGTTTGGAATTTGGGCTAGTATAGAAGAAAATAAGAATATTTGATATAAAAAGTGAAAAAAAATATTTTTGTTTTATAGTGATTTTTTTATTTAAATAGTAGTAAAAGATGATTGATGTGATGTAAAAAGTAATAATATTGAGAGTGAAATTTGAGATGAATAGTACGTGGCTTTTTTTTTTTTCTTGTTTTTTTCATTAGCAAACAACCCCATTGGATCGTTACTGTTTACTGACCTGAAACTATAGCAAGAACTATAGCAAGATTTAATAGATGTGAGAAAAAAGTAAAAGTATTTAATATGAAAATGTAAAGAAACTTTATTTTGTGGTAATTTTTTTTACTTAAATAGTAATAAAAAGTAATTACTGTAATGTAAAAAGTAAAAATATTTAATAACTGAATTTATTTTATGAATAGTAATTGGCACTTCCAAACAAGCCAATAATGGCAGTGTAATTCCAAGTTCTTTTTTTATTTTTTTCTTATATTATTTGTTTTTGCTCTGCATGACCTGAAAAATGGCAGCTTTTTTTAAGTTAACATTTTGCCATTCAATTTAACGTGCCAAACAATTCTTCTTTTTTAAAAAAAAAGAAAAAGAAAAAAAAGTTAACCTCTTTTTAAAATTATTGTCAAACAATTTTCTTTATTTTTCTTTTAAAAAAAAATTCAAAATTCATTTTTACTTTATATCACATTAATTACTTCTTATTGCTATTAAAAAAAAAAAAAAAAAATCTACAATAGAACTCCAAATTATCTTAATGGAAATCACATGAAACTCATTTGTCGAGAAGATAATCAGATAGTTTAAAATTTATTTCGAAAAATAAATTTTATATGGAAAAAAGAAATGATAAAAAGAAAAAAAAAAAAAATCTTTCAACCATACAGATTAAATTGCTAGACAATAAATTATTAGAAATCTCAATCATGCTTTATGACTTGAATTGGTATTTGGAGGGTTTCGGTAACTCAAAATGTTTTTAAAATTATTAAAGAAAAATACTTCTCTTTTTTATTTATTTATTTATTTATTTATATCATAGCACTGTTTTTATTTTAAGCACAAATTTTTTTGGTACATGTTTATATTTTTATTCTGTCTGTTTTACTATACATAAATGCGCACCCATATACAGAAACTATATGTATTTATGTGCTTATCTATAAGTTGGGATAAAAAAAAAAAAACCATAGTTCCTATATAATAAAGAAATATGACAAAAGATATTTTGATTTCAATAATTATTACATGAATAATGTTATTTACTAAACTATTATATGACTATCATACAATTTGATGATGTTAGCCCTTTGGACTAGCACTTGTAAAAAATAAAAAAATAAATAAAATAAATAAAAAAAAAAAGAACTAATTTTCAGTGCAACGTTTGTATGGTAGTCTACTCTATATATATATATATATATATACTGTAGCACCTCAAAAAGTTAGTCACACATTGAAACACATTGAAAAAATGAATTGTTTACATTCAGTAAATCATAGAGGTGTTAGAATTAGCATACTCTCTAGTTCATTTGAACTAGAGAATATCTAGTTAATTATATTAGATGAGTATTTTTGTTCAATCAAAAAGTGGAAAGACAAAAATACCTCTCAAATAGAATTAACTAGATACTTTTCAATTTATTTGAACATGAGAGAATCATGTGCCGAGGTGTTATGGGTGTTAAGTTTTACATTGATTATTTATAAGTAATTATAAAAAGCTCAAATTGTAACTTAATTACATATAGATAAATTACACTTTTATTCCTCAAACTATCAACCAATTTGTAATTTGATCTCTAAAACTCAAACTTATAGACTACCAATTTGGCTGTCTTTAGCAAAGGAGTGGGCTGGATCGGACCCAAAATTCCAAAAATTTCTTTTCAAAATCAACTCCAACATTCTTACTTTTTACATTACATCAATCACTTTTTATTACTATTCAAATAAAAAAAATCACTATAAAACAAAATTTTTCATTTTTTTATACAAAATATTCTTACTTTTTTCTCTTACATCAATCAAATCTGATACAGTTCCGACACACTTCCTAAGTCCACTTCATTGCCAAACATAGCCAAAATGTTTGGGCACGATAATGGTGCTCTGACTCTAAGTCGAGTCCTGGCCTTAATTTCTTGTATGTTTTACTTAGTTTTATTATCTCCATCTTCTCAACTTTCCGTATACTTCTTGATTAGGACCCATTCAATTATTTGTTAATTTGCATGGCTTTTCTATTACTTGTACCTCAAGGCTCCGTTTTGATTGCTTGGAAATGAGATAAAACACAAATTGCCATTGAATTTGAATAAATCTCCAAGAAGACATGCTCTACTGATTTGCATTTGTTGTCCAGGTTCTTGGAAAGATCATGAAGGTTGTAGAGAATTTTGATTTCTCTAGCAAAGGCTGCCTTGAGTTTGTTTTATGTATCTGATATTAAAGAGAAATGCGAGAAACTGTATTTTCATTCTACAATGCCGATGTGAAAAAGTAAAGATTGATTCAAGGGTTGGTTGGGACTATCACGTTAGTATTGTAAGATAATTGTGAAATTAAAATGTAGTTTTCTGTAATACTCTTATTTGAAACCTTGCTAAGGTTGTGAAAGTGGACAAGAATTCGTTCTATTTCATTTTAAATGGAAATGAGCTATTTCCGAATCAATAGCTTATTTTGTTTTATTAAACTGTGTATACGATGTCACATTATTTAAAATTTTTAAATAATGTGACAATATATTTACCACATGGCTCTATATACACCTTTGAATTGAATGAAACAAAATAAATTATCGACCAAGAAATGACTCTTGGTGTGACTTTTCGTGGACCGATTGCCTCAAATTATCATGATGATACAAATTTCTCTTTAAAGCTTGTTTGGGATTGCGTTAAAGAATGTAAAAAAATACTTTTAATGCCTAAAAAACTGTGCCAAACAACAATTTGTCATGTTTAGTAAAAAAGTTTATACTTATTTGACTGTTTTACTCTAAAAATGATCAAAACTCTTTTTTTTTTTTTTTTTTATAAAAAAAAAAAAGCTTAAATTTTCAACACAATCCCAAACATACTTTTAAGAGAAATTAGCCCCATATGATATCACCATCTAACAGTCTAGAAAATTGATTCAATAGCATTTCTAAAGTGGTGGCCCCATAAGCACCAAAATAAAGGGTTGGGCCAATATTAAATGGGATTCTAGTTCCCAATAACCGCCTACTACTAGTTCTTAACTTCCCATAAAGACAAGGACCCACAAAGCCCTTGACTCAAGCAAGCCGTAAAGTCTACTTGCAAAACATACTTAAACTCACACCTACTAAATAAATTAGCTATTAAAAAAATGTTAAGAGTACTAAATCTTTTACTAATGGAGGCTTACTAAACTTATGTGTAGACTGTATAGTCTATTCATTGGAGAAAAATAAAACAATTAATTAAGAGAAATGTAACGAGAACCAATGATTGAACTACATAGTACATTTCATCCCCCAACTTAGTGAATTGGGTGTATATTTACACAATACAAGGTTGTGGTGTTTATTCTTTTTAAGGCACTCAATAGGTGACATCGTTTATTTTTATGCAACAGCCTGTCCGTTCCAGAAACACAATACTTACAAACATGGTTATAATTGTAACTAAAGTGAAGGAATTTTATACCATGATATCTTGTGTTGTGACTAAAAGCACTGATAAAGGCTATCAATGATGGTAAATCAGTGATCTCAAAGAATTCTCAAAGTGGTTAGGCAAGTACTAGGGTGAGAGTACCTATGGTTTTGACCATCTAAGCTTCTCATGTGTAGCTTCTAACAAGCAGTTATTACTATGGTCACACCCAGATAGAACAACTCGATTTCCCAAGACCCACATTCATTTGTAACCACCCATGTAAGTAATTCAACTGCCTCCATCGTGCACTTTCTAATCTTCCCCTATTTGCTTTTCTTTTGAGCACCATGAATAGTCCCTTTTGCCATCACCAAGTGCAAGAAATGGTCCATGCCTACGTTACTGAGCACGTTCTCATGCCTTAGATCTAGCAAACTACACCTATTTCTTTTATTTGTTTGTTTCTTTATAACATGCAATTTTTAGGGACATTTTTTTGAGAAAATCCTACCCATTAACTGGCTCCTCTCATGATCCCGCAATTTCATCCATTAAAAAACTAAAATTAATACCTTTTCTATTTCATCATAAAGGGGGTTTCCAGTATGTTCATTTAGTGGAACGTAGAAAAAAGAAATCATGTGCAGATATAATCAAAGAAACTGTTATCAACAAGTCATTATGGCTGATTCAGCATTTCAAAAGGAATTCTAAGACCAACCACTTGCCCAACTACTGATAGCCATGAAAGCAGATAGAGTTCAATTGTCACTCCATTTTTAGCCACAGAAACATCAACATGAAAAAGCAGCTTCATCCACTCACTTGTCCCACATGGATGTAATTTGAACCATGGCCTGTTCAAGTATGGATGCTCCTAAATTGAGAAAGTCAATGTTGTCAAAGTTTTCTCACCGCTTTAAGTCAACACCAAAGGTATAAATAGTAAATTCTTCATGAAACATAAAGCTCTCACAAGTAAAGTTGACAAGCGATGATTCAACATCTGCTTTGCATACAAAAGCTAAGCATAGAAAACTACACATGCAAGATGAATACAAGGCTCTTCACTAGATGCTTCAGTCTAATGATTCATTAAACATAATTAGACAGCAAGAACCATATTTACAAGAAGATATACGACAGTAGTTTGGTTTCACTGGGAACAACTACGTTGATGTACAATATGATTACTACCAGAAGACTTGTCCTGATTCATCAGAATATCAGGGATCTGATCTGAGCAATGGGAGATTCTATGGAATAGATGCACAAAATCTAAGTAAAACAGAAGCACCATAACCAGGACAAAAAAATATCTCAAGGTTGATGTTCATATTTTAGAAGCCTTGTATATTTCATTACGTAGGGATTCATTTACAGTTATTTCACCTTATAAAATGTACTTGCACTCATCCTCCCTACATTGCAGAGTGTCCACTGCTACAAACTCATCCATGTACAACATATATATATATATATATATTGCCTCATCATGACCAAAACTTTTTCCTTCCACAAATATAAGAAAATCCCCACCATCACCTTCACAAGTTCGCCACCAATGTTCATGGCCTTAGTCATGACTACCACAACCATGGCCACTGCCACCACCCTCAAACCCCTCCCAACAACTGTAAGAAAAAAAAAATAGACAATGGTAGGGCCCCAAATCTAAAGATCGAAACTAATCTAACCCAAGCTTGTTTTGGTTTAATTTATCTTTGGCTTTTTTTGGCGATCAAATATATTCCAGTTTACTTAGAAACCAACCAAATTTGATTCAGTTTCAGATTTATCCCAAACCTTATCCAAACTGAACCGTACACTCCTATAGTCCTATTTGTTTTTTTTTTTTATAAGTTACACTCCTATAGTCCTATTTGTATGGTAGGAGTAACCTATATTACGTGTCAACCATTATTATGTCATATAGATTATGCCGCTCAATGAACCAGCATAAATACCTTTATCCATGCAAAACACAAAGCAGCAAATGTACAGACCTATGACATATATGCCTATGGCATATTTTATGTAATATAAAAGTGAGCACAAAAGTGGCATTCAATGTCAACTTGAGATCTACCAAAAAGCTTATGCTAATTTTCTAATAATAAATAGGTTAGATCACGCTCTATTCTTGGGAAAGGTAAAAGCTTGTACCACCAGGTGCCCCCACAACCTTTGATAGAGATTGCATGACAATTTGATTTAAGTTTCATAATATCCATTGAGAAAATATAACAGAAGTTGTGTGTCTTAATCCAAATTATAAAAAGCACATATATTACTATCACTTATGATCATAATAATCATAACAGAAACCCAAAAAGAACACCAAATTAAGAGAAAATTGGAACAAAAAACATACCTCCTGGGTTATGAACGTCCATTTTGAATCCAACAATGCTTTCGCAGAGTGAGCAGGAAGGTCTTTTTCGATTGCATTAAACCCTAAAGGTTCTCCATCTATATAATTGAACAACATCAATGCTTTGTTGGAGCTTATTAACACCATTGTAGATATAGATGTTAAAAATGCTTGCATTTTGTATAACCAGTATAGAACAACTTCACAATCAGACTAGATCAAAATGTAGTATATTTTAGCTATACTTTAGCCACATAATGGTAGATCTATCAAGATCAAAGTTAGATAGCAAGTCAGAAGACAGACCTGAACTTCCAACATATTCACATACATAGATTTTGGTGGCCTCTCTCTCTCTCTCTCCCTCTCTCTCTCTCTCTCTGTGAAACTCACACTCAAGAAGCATGCCTCCCAAGGAGGAGCAATTAAAGACATATCAGATATGTTACCTCGCATTGAATCAAATGAATAGATTTCTGTCCAGATAATGGCAGGATTGTGTTTAGAATCCTATGTTTGCTCGTAAACTTGGGACAAACAATTAATCATCTTTTACTTCAATGTTTCATCACTAGAGAGTTAGAAGTGCTCTCATTATGGGGAATGGAAATATCGGACCTTTAATAGTGTTGAGCATAGGATGTTGTTCCTTAAATTTTCAGTTTTGTGAGGATTGTATGATTAGATGTCTGCTGTTGGCAATGTGTCTTCTCCGTTTCCTTTCTTCATTTGCTTGATTGTATGAATTTCGTATTGTAATTCATTAGAGAATTTTCTTGTTCTTTTTGCCCCCTACTTCCTAGGCGGCTTCTCTTGTATACTTGTGTACATGGGGCCACCTTACGCTTTTAATGAAATTTCGATTAATTAAAAAAAAAAATCATTAGGGGATTATCGTATAAACTTCCTGTATACATGAGAGAGAGAGAGAGAGAACTTGAAAAAAGACAGGCTCACAATTCTCCTCTAGATGGGTCTGAACCATCACTATACCAGTTATATTATGCTTGAATCTTCACGAAGAAAATGACAGCTTATTTCATTCATTAATACATTCAATAGCCTATATTCATTTAATTGAGATAAAGGTTTAATTGAGTTGAGTAGATTAATAACCTCCTTCAGTGGTTCAAACCTCTATGCAATACATCAAATGATGGAAGCAAGTCCAGTCAAACCTTTTTTTTTTTTTTTGATGAATGAGTAACTTTTCATTATCTACGTATCTCTGTACAAAGAAAGCTTTAGCAAAACTAAAGCAACTTTAGCTTATATACAAACCAACCCAGAGGACCAACAAAAAACAAGGCTCAAAGAGAAAACCAGAAACTATGCAAAAATAAAAAATAAAAAATCACACCAGAACCCCATGTAAACCCCAAGCATTACAAAGAATAACATTGCCTTCAGTTTTCTAAGTCCAGTCAAACCATTTTTTTTTATATAAGTAATCAAAATTTATTAAGAACGAAAGTGTGCAACCCAAGTACACATGAAGTATAGAAAGAAACACCTAACTAGAAAAAGACAAAAGATCGAGAAACAAGAAAGTCTACTAAAACTAAAACAATGTAAAGTTTATTTCCAGCATGGCAAGGATTCACATAAGGAGAAGAGTTCATCTTCAAGTTTAAATTTTCAATCCATGCAAAATTCAATTTACATGCTCACATAAATATAAAAGTGGATGAAGGCAGCAAAATGCCTCTCTTTCTTCCCCTCTAACTTGGATTTCCAAGATTCCATAATAGTTAGAAATGCAGATGGAGAATTCGAAGTAATCCTTGTCATCCATACATATTTCACAACTTGTTCCTGCCTGATGGCTAGGTGTTGGATTATTTCAATGGTTCAAAGTTAGTTTTAATCATGACAAATGCACAACATGAGAATTAATAACAGGAATTTTTTTTTGAAATAAAATCAGAAAAATGGGGGGAAAAAAAAAGGCTGATCATCACCTAAGAATTTGGAGCATGAATTTTCAATTCCCAAGATTTGAAAATGTTCAACCATAAATTTGACTAGCATCCAAAGATGTTCTAAGAAGCATCCTTGGCCCCTAAAATAAAATAAAACAAATAAACCAAGCCAACAACTTTCTAACGCAAATAATAAGAGTCAATGCTTGCTAATGTAGCCTACGGAGGGTGCCGATTAGGCCCCACATCAAAATTAACCATATTTCTGAAGAATTTTGATCTTAAATCTTGCTCTTAAGGGAGCTTCTTTCTCCCTGCAACATAACTTTACTAGTGCAGCACAACAAAAAGAGATGGCAAACTTTGAACCAGAAGAAGAAAGAGAAGATGATGGAGCTAATAGTGATGATTAGCAACTATCTCAAGCACTCTGGCAAGTACTATCAACTTAAAAGGATGAAGAAGACTGGAAACAAAATAGCATATTTCAAACATGTGTAAGATGCAAGAGTCAGCTAGTACTATGGTCATTGATAAGAGCAGCTGAACCAATGTTGCGCCAGAGGATGCTCAGGGTTTAAAAACTTAACACATGCTAATCCTTACAAGGTTGCTTGGGTAACCAACACGAATTTAAATATCCATAAGAGATGTTTGCTTGCCTATCTGATTTGCAAATTCATAGATACAATGCAATGCGATGTTTTTCCTCCAATGGTGTGCTTGCTAGGCCAACCATGGTTATTTGATAAAAAGAACATAGCACTGTGGGTTCGATATTACATATTTCTTTCCCAGCAGCCTATTTTGAAATTTTTGCCTAGAAGAATCCCAAATTAGCATAATGGGGTAGTTGAACACTTAGCTAGTAATTATGAGCAAAGTATTTCATTTTTTAAATGAAAGTTTCCCAGAATTCAAATAGGAGCTAGTTACTAATGATGATAGTACTTTGCTTTGAAGGAACTTATGGGTGAAGAAAGTCAGATACTTCTCCCTGGAAGCTGCTGTCCATTAAATTCCTTGGATCTAAAGAGCTGTCCTACTTACTTTTCAATGAAATGTGAGTACTTCCTTAAGAAGTAACCTTGGCTACAAAAGGATGTTACTTGAACTCTTTTGGCAGTGATTCAATAAATTGAAAGTTGAGTTGTTTAATTTTTTACTTTGGAATCCCTTCCCTCCTTCGTCTCTTCCTATCTAATCTTCTTTCTCAATTCTCTTTCTTGTTGATATTCTCAGCAGTTCTTTCCTTCTTTCCTGCTGCAATTCTTAGAAATCTAATCTCTTTTTTCTCACATAATTGATCCCAAACAAAAATATGATTTTTTCCCCTCTTTATATCCCACCTATGATTCTATTTCTCTTTTCTAACCTTCGCCACTCAACCTTCCTGTCAAGACATCTTAGAAACAATTAATTAAATGATGTCCTGCATCATTCTGTATCCACATTTTTTCTTTTCTTTTAAATATAAAAAAATAAAATAAAATAACTTATCACAAAAGGAAGACATCAAAAAGTGATCTAAGGAAGAGGGATTTAAAGCATTCCCTGAAAACTCCTTATGGATCAACCAAGAATAGAGAACCAAAAAGTGAACACACAATAAACTTGCAAACAACCACCAGCAAACTCATTGATTGAAATAACAAATCTGGCCAATCTAACTAATGTGGATGCATTTCAATCATTTATAGAAGTATGTCGAGTTAAAACAAACTATACTGTGTTTCTTAAAATGAGAAAAATTGAAAGACGGGATGCACATTATGTCAATGAAAACAAGAAATAAAACACAACAAAATCCTATTACCATACATGTTTTTTTTTTTTGATGAGTAAAAATGTATATATCAAAAAACCCAAAAGGGCGCAACACAAATACATAAGGGGTATAAGAAGCAAGTGCCTAGAAGCACCCAAGAAAAACCCTAAGCTCACAAGGAGCACCCACAAGAGGCCGAAATAGATCCAACCAAAGCCCAAACATAAGCTCACATACTTACCATACATGTTATGTGGTACTAATGACCAAATTTATGAAGGTGCTTGTTTGTGGAAAAAATTCTCTATGTACTTAACATTATCAAAGACATAATTGGTTTCTGCCGGACATATATAAGAATATGCAAGCATTTCTTGTATCATACTATCATTTGTGCGTGCGTCATCCATACATAGACATATATGTGTAAATATATCATACTGTTGTGTGTGTATCTATGCACGTGTGTGTGTGTGTGTACATATATACTCTGCATTCTGTTTATGATCTGATTAAATAGAGATGAACATACCACTGTAGTAAGCACGAAAAAATAGCACTGGAACTCTGTATGAAGCACTATATATTATATGAAGATCATAGTAAGGTACTTTGCTGCAATTGCTCTGGACCTTGCAATAAGAGCAAGATCTGATCAATGTAGTAAAAGAGACAAGAATCAACAGGTAACAGAAAAACATGCAACTTTCATGAGCGATATCTATGTGTCCTTTAATACACTTCAAGATTGATATCAAACAAAGGAATCAGAGACAAGGATATCAGTTAAAAGACATACTAAGGTGGCAATATCAATGAGCTCCTCTTTCTCGGAGCAACTTGTCTCTTCTTTCTGAGGGCAACTTAGTTCATCATGTTTTTCCTGTGCATAGCAACTATAATAATGCTAAGATCAATCGACCAATTAAATAGCTAGAACTGCTTCATTATAACATCAAGGACAAACCTCAATTGACCTGAGAATTATGTTCTCCAATGATAAGTATCCTTCCACCTAAGAGCGAGAGAGAAAAGTAAAATAACATCAAGTATTGAAAACGAACTGATTGTAACAGAGGGAGACAAAGAAAACGGTTGACAACACTAACATCATGAGAAGCTGAAGCACCCCAAGGTTGTTTTGGACAAGGGACCCATGACCACGGAGGGAAAGCTGACATAACGCTTTTCCATTTCTCCATAAAAGCACAAGCAGCAAGACGAAAATCATCTGATGAGAGGGTTCCATCCCATGATAAAATATCCATGACAGCTCTTTTACAGCTGTTACAGCCTGAAGGGAAAAAGCAAAAAGATATTCACTTTCAGAGTTGAAATTATATAGGTATGCACTAATTTGGGGAGAATCACCTCAAACTCGATCAGATCGGCGAAAGGACCGTGTGGAACAATTGCAAAGTACCCAGTTCGTTTGAATCACTTTTTTCACTGATTAAGGGTCCAAGGACGAGGCGTTGGCGAGAACAGTCGAACGGGTCCCAGACAGTTGAGGGGTGAACTCTAGTTTTGTTTCTCTGCAGCTCTTGTTTCTTATTTACTTTTCTGCATTGAAGGCTTTTTTTTGTTTTTTTTTTTTTTAGCTAAAGGCTAGGTTGGGAAGACCAACTATAACTATCTAACCTAGGCGTGATCATAGTAGAATCTACCCGTTGTGCACTACTCATGAGGGATCTAGACAGTGGGAACCACTGACGCACTCTTAAGACTTGCCGAGCCACAGCTTAGTCTAACTCCACTAGGACATTACTGGGAACCAATGTGACTAATACTAATTAGGCTTTGCGGAAGAATGCTTTTGTTCTTAACTTGGCAACACTATTCCTTGTATTAATCTATCATTTAAGCTCAAGATCAATAATTAAGCAATATTAGCAAAATCAATTGTAAAAGGCAAGATTAGTACAAAATAAAGATGATAATGCTTAATTTAATAAAAAAAATTGTGCACATTTAAGTAATTATCACAAGGCCACTTCCACTAAGGCCTAAAACAACCGAAAATAAGGCCAACTCCAACTAAGGCCCGAGAGGAGCCCAAGAAAAGCTCCTTAAATGTCTCATTTCTCTCCATAACAAGGTATGCCCAAAACACACACTAGACTTCTCCCCATATGAGGATCTCCCTGTATCTCTCTCCATTTCTCCCCTCAAGCTCAAAGATATTGACTTGGACATCTGAGTGGCATTGGTCTCATGACTGAACGAGTTTTGGATCTACATTTATGACTGGATTAATGTTCTTGGCCTTACACTTCTACATCTCCTCCTATATACTGCAATAAGTAAAAAAGCAATGGAATTTTCAGTGAAGCTTCAGTGTCATAAAATTGCAACTTCATTTGGCAGAGGTTAAAGGCATCAATTTTATTCACTGGTTGCTGTTATTACTATTCCTATATCTCTATTTTGCTATCTCTATGGAAAAGAAGACCATGATTTCGACATCTTGTAAACTTAATTAGTCGTTTTTTGAGAATTAATGTATGCATGCATGGCATTGTACATGAGTTATTTATGATATAGATACTTAATTATGATAAAAATGACGCTTTTTTATTTCGAGTCTTTCCTGGTAGTACTGATTCCATATAAGTATTTTCCTTTGAAACATGCGACTTTGAGGAGAATCAAGTTTTCAAAACTTGGTGATGCCTCGATCTTTGAAAAAAATGCCATATGTATATTGGAAAATTAATTCTACTACCATGTGAATCATTTTTGTTAGAACAATTTTCTTGTGCCAAATACTCGATTAAGTTGGACTTGCAAAAGAGGAAAACCTGTCGAGGGTGTTGGCAGTGGATTACTCTGATGCTTAAGTTAGTAATGTTTGAGACATGAAATAAAATTGAATTGAGCAAAAGTTTTGAGTTAGGAGCCTAAAGTCTATTTTACCTTGCTTGGACTTGGCTTTTATAGTGGTTCCGAAGTAACTATCTTCGTATCATGTTCTAGCTTTTCCGTGTGAGTACCTCCCATGATGGCTTAGGCTTATGCACCCATTATTTCATAAGTTAAAAGTATATTCCATGTAGTGGATTTAAGCATGGTCATTATCCTTGGAGCACACTTTATTGGCATAGGAGTGGATCTCCTACTACTTTGGTACGATAGGACTAGGCCAAGAGATCGGTTTCGGGCTTTTGTATGCAGGCTTTGTGGGTCGTGTGGGTTTGTCGGCCCAATTTTCAATAGTTACCCCCTCATTCCCTTATCCGATGTGACTAGTTGTATTACAGAAATTTTTTTAAAGAAAAATCAAGTGAGCTAGTTGTAACTTTTAAAAAATGGAAATGACCTAAACCGCACACTTTTAAAAAGTTTTTGGAGGTACATACAATCGCCAACTCGAAATGTTAGAGGATGTTCATGTGGAAATCGTAAAAAGGTTGCAAATGAATCATTTGATGCCAACCCCCACATCAACAGATTAAATACAAGTATGAGTTGAAAAATCCAAGGGTTAGCACATTTTATTTTTTGACCAGAAACCATATAGCTTATGCCCAATGGCTAAAACATCAAATACAAAATAAACTAGGCCATTCCAATAGGTTCCAAGTGCCTTTATAAATGGACCACACACACAGAATATTGTAAAATGTCAAAGTCATGAAGCTCCCACGTCTTACCACGCCCTTCATTTTGCAAATATACTATGACAATTATTGTTGTCAAGACATGACATTATAGTCTACCATTTGATCAAGCACTTTCCTTGAATCAATGCACACCTGACACTTGCATCAAACCCAAAACTCTCTAGGGTAAATTTAAATATTTAACCATTGTTTTAACATTCCATGCCTTCAAATCTTTCAAAGAAACAACTGCTCAAATAGTTTGTTGGCTTCCATATTCAAGAATAAGAGTTCATGAATGTCAACAATATTATCTCCAAATGACAAGGACTAGTCCCATCCAATATGTGATATTCACAAAGCAACATATTACTAGTGGAGAATGAAGAATAGCAACATAACTTCTCAAACTTAAAAACCAATTTTATTGGTCAATTATGAGAAAATAGAATCGAACATGAAAACATTATGTAATAAGGAGATATTTCTTAAACAAAAAAAAAAAAAAAAAAAAAAAAAAAAAAAAAAACCTCTTATTTGTTACACAGAAATTTTAATTTGCATTTAAAATTGAGATGATTGACTTGATTCATTTGATTCATTCAAATTCTCACCACCATTTGTCATGATACTCTCTAGTGATGATAGGAAAGGCTTGGAAGGCATTTGTAAGCATTCAACTTCTCCTTCAAGCATGTGCACAACTTTGTTCATTGAAGGGCGATCACTAGGCTTCATTTGTATACACCATAATGCAACAATAATCATCTTCTTGCTTATTTTATTTTCCTCCTCTGTGGCATTTTCCATTTCAATGTCATTTCCGTCGTGCAATTGGTCATAGACCCAAGTAGGGAAGTATATTTGGCTTGAGTGTTCTGCAAATGCATTTAAGTTCTTTCTTCTACCAGCCATTTCCATCAATAACATTCCAAAACTATAAACATCAGCTTTGTATGAAACTCCTCCAATGTTTTTGTAGAACAACTCAGGAGCCATGTATCCTAATGTCCCTCTTGCAGCAGTCAAAGAAACAATGCTGTCATTTACTTGATACAATTTTGCTAGTCCAAAGTCAGAAACCTTGGGAGTAAAATTCTCATCAAGAAGAATGTTGTGAGGCTTGATATCAAAATGTAAAATCTGCATGTCACATCCTTGATGTAAATATTCAATCCCACGAGCCACTCCTAGAGCTATATCAAACATTTGATTATAGCTTAGGAGTGTGCATTCTTCTGACAAAAATATAAATTTATTCAGGGAACCATTAGGCATTAACTCATATACTAGAGCCCGTTTTGATCTTTCAACACAAAAACCAATGAGTTGCACTACATTAAGATGGTGAATCCTTCCAATGGTTGCAACTTCGCTTATAAAATCTTCTCCATTAGCTTTGGACTTACCTAACATCTTTATAGCCACATGGCGACCACTTCGAAGCGTTCCTTTAAATACAGTGCCATAACCTCCTTCGCCCAATTTATCCTTGAAATTTTTGGTAATCTTTCTAATTTCGGAATAAGAGTACCTTATTGGCACGAGGTTATTGTGACTTTGTAGAAATTCTTCAACAACATCATACATTGATAAATGCCTCCTCTTCCATTTATATATCAAGAATGCAATCACAAATGGAGTCCCCAGTATCATTTTTGCTGCTGCATGGAGCACTCCTATGGAAGAACATCACCAAAATGGATTGTAAGCCAACACATGTTGCATTGCTGTAAATCTTTATTATTATTATTATTATTTTGTATAGTTAAAGCTCACCTAATTGCCTTTTAAAGCCTAGTAATTAAGTACAATACTTGTTATCTTTTATGGGTAGTAATTTATTTTTTCATTTTGGCAAATTCATGCTTTACATCCTAAAGAATGATATGCGAAAAAGGAAAACAAAAATTTAAAAAGATCGAAGGAGAGAAGGTTCTTACCCCAGTTGGTCATAACCACTAGTACCGTGATAGGAGGAGAGATTAATGTACTACGAAAAGCTGCAAAAATTATGAAAAGAAAATTTAATTTATTAATGAAATTGCATAAAAAAATCTCACCTAGGGCCATGCTTAAGAAGAAATAAAAGCAACACGATAAACCCCCCTTCCAGCATTGAAAAAAAATATAAAAAAAAATAAAAGCGTCACTATAAACCTCTTCACTTTATGTGTCCAGGCTTTCAATTAGATTGAGCTCGAATATTCTATAACTTGTCAACGACATTGAGCTAATTAAATCTGTAGCAGTGGATGCATCATTTACCCATTGAGGCTTGTAAACAAGCTATCAATATTAACGGTGTATTGGGGATTGCATTGAAAAATAAAATTTTTATAAAAGTAAAAAAGTCAAAAAAATTGCTTCTTAAGTTTTTATTTTATTTTAATATTATTATCAAACGTACATTTTTACTTTTTATGTACTAAAACCAATTTTTAAGTTTCTTAATGGAATCTCAAACATACTCTAACCCTCTTTAACTCTCTTATCAAGCAAACATTGGCCTGGAGAAGGCAACTTAATTAAGCTATTTTTCATTTTCCTCATTATTTCATAATTAATCTAAATAAAACCTAAAAGTTTGAGACCATCCATTTTGATCCTCAAGCACAAAATGGATAATCGATCAAATATTTCTATGTAATTGTGTCATTAAATACTATGTTTCTGCTTGCAAATAACTTTTTGAGATTGAAGACTCACCTCCTTCAGGACTGTAATATTCATATCTTCCAAATGGTTCTGTTTTGACAAAGAAAAGAATATATAACATGTATCAGTGTTTGGAAACAGAATTAAAACTCAGCATTTCTTTTAAATTTGAAAGTATAGTATTAATACTAACAGTGTATTCGGGATTGCGTTGGAAAATAAAACTTTTATCTATAAAAAAAAGTTAAAAAAAAAAAAGCAAAAAAGTACGTCAAAGAAATGCTTCTTAAGTTCTTTTTACCAATTTTTGCTTGGCACGATTTTTTATTCACTAAAACCAAATTTTAAGCTCCTTAATGGAATCTCAAAAATACTCTAACCCTCTTTAGCTCTCTTATCAAGCAAACATTGGCATGGAGAAGGCAACTTAATTAAGCTATTTTTCATTTTCCTCATTATTTCATAATTAATCTAAATAAAACCTAAAAGTTTGAGACCATCTATTTTGATCCCCAAGCACAAAATGGATAATCGATCAAATATTTCTATATAATTGTGTTATTAAATACCATGTATCTTGCAAATAACTTTTTGAGATTGAAGCCTCACCATCACCTACGTAATAATCTATTCGTCCTCGAGATAGTACTGTTTTGACAAAGAAAAGAATAACATATATCAGTGTTTGGAAACAAAATTAAAACTCAGTATTTCTTTTAAATTTGAAAACTTAACATTTATTTTAAAGTTGAAAATAGAGTATTTGTTGTATATATATATATATATTTTTAATGCAAAGTTCAGTAATAACATCACATTGCAAGGGAAAGAAAGAAAAAATAATCAAAATCAAAAGAGATAAATACGTTCTTACCGTATAGGCTGTATAGCAAGTAGTCACTTGGTGCTCTTATTATCAACAAAATATCTACAACATGGAAAAAAAAAAATCATTAATTAATGGAAAAGGTAACTTGAATAATTTTAAAAGTCTATGACCTAATAAAATTGCATAAACAACTTTGGGCTTGGGCCATGCTCAACAATAAATATAAATAACTCTATAAACCTCTAGACTTTAGGTAGCTTAGAATTGGAAAAAGTACGTACATATACACTACTCATCAAACTATTACTTCATTGTTAATGATTCCTCTCAAATTATAAATTGAGTCAACTTAAAAAAAAAAAAAAAAAAATTGAATCAATGTTCTCCTAAACAACCAAAAATATCATTCCCAAATAAATTATATATATATATATATAAAATAAAATAAAAAATGCAAAACCCAACACTAAACCTATAAAACACGTACGTCCTTTTTTACACCAATTAAACTCGCCCTACGTCTCGAGTCAAAGAAGTCAAGGAAAGAATTATAGAAGAAGTTGCACAGCTGGGCATGTGGAAAGTGGTTGGCAAAGAAGAATCCAGAATTACATAAAGAGTCTTGCTCTTAAAGTAGGGACTAGTGGTCCCAATAGGATTAATTAGGATATTGGCTCATAATTAAAGCAAAGAGTCCTCGTAGGAATAATAAAGGACTTATTGTCCGATTCGATAGAAGTAGAAGTTGTATTTCAATTCTCGATTAAAATAAAATATTCTATCATATATCCTTTAGTCCGAAGCTTACCGCTTAATACTTCCAGTATACGTATACGTATACGTTGTCCGAAGCTTCTTTCTGTGACAAAGGAAAGAATAACGTCAGCATTTGGAATTTTAGAATGGTTAGTGATAAGAGAGAGAAATCCAAGAATTAAGAAAATAAAGAAATATAGATTTAATGGTTAACATATGTTAGGCCGCATGCATTCTTTTTTTATATACGCACCTTCTGATCGGTACCAAGAAAGCACAAAATTCCATAGGGATTCATTGTAGAAGTCCTTACAGGAAATACTTCGTAAGTCTTGTCGACCATACCGAACATCAAAATTAGATGTGAGAGATATTTGGTCTACTTGGCACAAGTCCCCCAATTCCACTGCACGATTACCATAGGCGAATAGAGCATATCTATACCTTTTGGGAAAATACATCCCATCATCCTCATCATCATCAACGCAAGCAGAAATGTTTAAATGATACGAAGAATTCACTGGCTTTTCACAGTTGACGAATACCACACTCGATGAGTAATAAAGAGGACGATATGGATCCCCTGAACTGAAATTAGTTTTGTCTAGAAGATAACGAGGGATGAATGGGTGATTATTGTTTACAAGACCTGGGTCGACAACTCGGATTCTGTAGTTGTGAATCTCTCGTACGTAGTATTTTGCACCGTATAACTGCAACATCGTTTGGTTGTTCTCACATGAAAGAGTATACCTTGGATCGCCACAGTTTTTTGGATCGCTGGTTAATCGAAACGGATAGCTTATATTATAGAAATTGCCGCAGGAAGAAGCAGAACAGTGGTAATCAGCCTTAGCACTAGTACTGCAACTTTGATGAAGTAGTAGGACAACAACAACAATAAGGACCGAGAATCCCATGTTTCCTCTTGCCATGGAGAGAGATCTAGAGAGAGAGAGCCAGAGAAAGAGAGAGAGAGGGTTTCCACGTTCAAC